>NW_028261381.1:182188824-182208824 GCF_051295495.1 Thamnophis sirtalis | reverse complement strand
CTGGGGAAAGTTTCTAGAAGGGAAGGGGATAGAATAGAGAATTGGAATAGAATTAGAATAGAATAGAGAATTGGAATAGAGTCGAATGGAAGAGAAGAGAAAATTAGAATGGAATGGAATTAGATAATTGGAATAGAATAAAAATAGAAATAGAATAGGAAATAGAATCGAATAAAAATAGAATAGAGAATTAGAATAGAGTAGAATAGAATAGAATAGATAATTAGAATGGAATGAAATAGAAATGGAATGGAATTAGATAATGGGAATAGAATAGAATAGAAATTAGAATAGAATAGAGGATTAGAATCGGCCTTGAAGAGCCAAGGTGGCGCAGTGGTTAAATGCAGCACTGCAGGCTACTGCTAGATCAGCAGTTCAGCGGTTCAAATCTCACCGGCTCAGGGTTGACTCAGCCTTCCATCCTTCCGAGGTGGGTGAAATGAGGACCCGGATTGTTGGGGGCAATATGCTGACTCTCTGTAAACCGCTTAGAGAGGGCTGAAAGCCCTATGAAGCGGTATATAAGTCTACTGCTATTGCTATAGAATAGAGAGAATAGAAATAGAATAGGAAATAGAATAAAAATAGAATGAAGAATTAGAATAGAGAAGAATAAGAATAGAATAGATAATTAGAATGGAATGAAATAGAAATGGAATGGAATGGAATGGAATTGGCCAAGTGTGGCTGGACACAAAAGGAATTTGTCGTTGGTGCACATGCTCTCAATGTATACTATACTGTACTGTACTGTACTGTACTGTACTATACATACATACATACATACATACATACATACATACATACATACATACATACATACATACATACATATCAAGAATAATAAGATCCAACACAGTGATAATCATAGGGTACTAAATAAGCAATGAACATAAATCACCCTAGGAACCTAAATAAAAGAACATAAATCTTAAGATACAAGCAACAAAGTCCTAGTCGTAAGCAGGAAAGGAAATGGGTAATTGGAAGGAAGAGAAGAATCTGAGTAGATCATTTGACAGTGTTGAGGGGATTATTTCTTTAGCAGAGTGATGGCGTTCGGGGGGGGGGGGGGGAACTGTCCTTGTGTCCAGTTGTTCTGGTGTGCAGAGCCCCATAGCTTCATTTTGAGGGCAGAAGTTGAAACCATTGATGTCCAGGATGTGCTTTTTTTCCCAGTCCTCTTTTTGACTCATGCAGTTTCCATCCCCAACATCTGCTTGGAAGGGAATTTTGGAAAAGACCCGGATTCTGTCTTAAGGGGGTGAAGCTTTCCTTGCCTTCTGCCTTGTCTCCCTCTCTCCCTCTCTGGAAAGGATGTGGACAAACTAAAATGGGAAAAAAAGAACTTCTCTCTTGCTTTTATCCCAGTGAAATCTTTCTGGCCCCAAAGCAGGTTTTAATAGGTTATTCAGTCTGGGGCCGTAAAGTCAAAAAATGTGGATTTTCCCAAGCGATGGCATTCCTCCGGACTCTCTCTGGATACGGCTTCCTGGGGTTGCACACGCAGACCCTCCCTCTGTAACTGGACTGCCATTAACTGTCTTCCTTGCTCTGACGAGAGTGGATTGAAAGGGGCCTTTGATTTTGATTGATTGGCATTCTGTTTAAAGGCAGCCGTCGGGAGGATTCCCCATATATTTCTTTCCTTTTCAGTCACAATAAAATGGAGGAAAATTTGGGAAGTAGCCTGCAGATTTACCCATGTGGGCAGCAAAACCTAATTCACGTGGAAAAGAGGAGATAAATCTCCCCAAAAAGGGAATGATAGGTTCAAATTTTTATCAAACGTCTATAAATCGTTATTTCCCAAAGCCCTCGAGGGCAGGGAAGGAAATAAATGGTGGAAGCTTTTTAAAAGAAAGATCCATCCTTGAAATTAAGGAGAGACTTCCTGCCAAGGAGGATTCATCTTCATTGTCACTGGAGGTTTCGAAGAAGACGCTGGACAATAATATATAGCAGTGATGGTGAACCTTTTCGAGTGCCAAAAAGGGAGCGTGCGTGCGCTTGCACACTTCAAACACACGCTCATCTGGGCCGCCACCCAGAAGAGCTGCCCAGGGCGCATATGTGCGCCCGAAAATGAACTTCTGGTTTACAGCATGCATGCCGGCCAGCTGTTTCCTGGTGACCGGCACTCATGCGCGCACGACAATCCCCTGGCCGGCGTTCATGCTCACACGGGAAAAGGGAAGGCCAGCTCTTCCAGTTTCCAGCACAGCTGTCCGCACAGAGGCTAGCTAATCGCCACATGCGCATGCATGCCAGACACCCGGAAGAGCCACGGGTGATGCCACGGGTGCCATGCGACATGGCTCTGTGTGTCACTCCAGGTACGCCTGCCATAGCTTCGTCGTCATGAAGAGCCGAGGTGGCCCAGTGGTTAGGGTGCAGTACTGCAGGCCACTTCAGCTGACTCTTATCTGTAGTTCGGCTGTTCAAATCTCACTGGCTCAAGGTTGACTCAGCCTTCCATCCTTCCGAGGTGGGTGAAATGAGGACCCAGACTGTGGGGGCGATATGCTGCCTCTGTAAACCGCTTAGAGAGGGCTGAAAGCCCTATGAAGCGGTAGATAAGTCTAACTGCTATTGCTATCACGGATATACGGTCTCTTCCTTGAACGGGGTGGGGTTGGACTAGAAGACCTCCGTGGTGCCTTTCAAGCCTTCCGTTCTGCGCTTAAACTTCCCTTCTCGTTTATCAAGAGTTCACTTGTAAAATTCACCAGAGTTTTCCAAAGCCCCAAACAGGAGAGAAGCAAGCTGGAACTAAGAGGACAATTCACCGGGGGAACCGCTTGCCACCAGAGGTTGTGGGTGCTCCATCCCTGGGGGGGTTTTGAAGAAGAGGCTGGACTGTCCCTTCCCATAGGTTCCTCTAGGGGCGCTGTCGTTCTGGTGGGAGGGGGGATCGCTTTATGGGGTTCCTGTTCCTTGCTCTGCCTTGTAACTCTCAGGACCTTGGAAGGTGGGGGCGCAAGGGGTGTGCCTGGATGAGCCAGCTGCCTCATCCCGTCCCAGTTGCCTTGGGAACCGGCGTTTATCACCCCCTCGGCCTGAGCTCCCCATAGCATCTTCACACCTCAAGGTTGGCCGGGTGATGGATGGGGCGTTGGGAGGGGCTCTGCCCGCCTGCCAGGGTTTTCAGCTAAGTCAGTGTTTCTCAACCTTGGGAACTTGAAGATGTCCGGACTTCAACTCCCAGAATTCCCCAGCCAGCGAATGCTGGCTGGGGGATTCTGGGAGTTGAAGTCCGGACATCTTCAAGTTGCCAAGGTTGAGAAACACTGATCTTAAGTGGTTTCGAGCTGGAAAACTCGGTCCCTGCCCTCATCCTCTTCCTACCACCGTCTCCCAATGAACGTTTCCCTTTTCTTTCCTTTGAAGAGTTCTGCTTTCTGGGGAGGACTGGCGAGGCCTTTGACCTGACCTTTCTAAGGTCACTTGCCTGAAATAGAATGACGGAGCTGGAAGGGACCTTGGAGGTCTTCTAGCCCAACCCCCTGCTCACGCAGGAGACCCCACACCCCTTCAGACAAAGGGTTGTCCAACATCATCTTCAAAACCTCCAGTTGTTTTGTTTTTTTTCTAAGTTAGAAGCTGGCGGGCCTCTCGGGTTAAAACACATCCCCCAGGAGGCTAGTCCTCAGCAATCTCACTGTGCTTCTCCACCACCCAGAGACCAACACTCAGCAGGGCTCAACTCTATACCCGCCTGGGCTGCTGTGCTGCGTGTCACATCCAGCTGTGTGCCTCTGGTTGTGTGTTTGTTTCTTTTTTCCCCGCAAAAAAAGTTTGCTTTCCAGACACGCTGTTTTGAGAGAGACTCACAAACCCCAGGCAATGTCGGAAAGGCTTACACACAGCAGACTAAAGTTCTGATGCCATCCAGAAGTGTGTGTGTGTGTGTGTGTGCACATGTGTCTCGTCTCCAAGCTCTCCAACCTATAAACAGCAACCGCTGCTTAGCAACCGCTGCTTGCTTTCCCCAGTTGCCATGCGCCGCAGCCCTGCTTAGTCACGCTCCGTGACGCTCCGCGGAACAAAAGGCGTGTCATCGATGGAGCCCGCGAAAGTTATTTGCAGAGAGGAAATTCTGCAGCCATCTGCACGCCTGCGAGGGCCCCGTGTTTGCCCAGCGTGTGGGCAGGGAGGAATAGATATAAACAGTCGTGCGCGGCGGTTTAAAGAACGACAGAGTTGGTAGGGACCTTAGAGGCCTTCTAGTCCAACCCCCTGTTCAAGCAGGAGGCCCTCTACCATTTCAGACAAGTGGCCGTCCAGTCTCTTCTTAAAAACCTCCAGTGATGAAGCGCCCACAACTTCTAGTTTCTAGATCTTATGGAAATCAATTTGGTGGCTTGCACAGAACATTCGTTTTGTTACGTTCAGGAAAACAGGCTCAACTGAAGGCTACAAAGGAAATTATTGATCCCTCTACCCAGTATTGTAGTTGATGAGTGATTTAAGTCTGTGCCCTTGGATTTTGCCTCTAGAAATAATTGTTTGGGGCCTTGAAAGTTACATTAGATCTTTTTTTGGCATTTCCAAGTAAAACGAAAATGGTTTTGCTTGTAGGATATACTGCACCAAATTGCTGTAATTGCCCAGAGAATTTCAGATTTTTTCTGCATAACACAGTGTCCTTTACAGGCACACGCCCCTCGCCTTGGGGATATATTAGCCCCTAACACCTTTGGGACTCAAGATTTCTAGTCCTCTTGATGGGATAATTTGTACACCCACCAGAGTCGAGAAAAAATGGGGAGGGCTCTAAATGAGAGAAAGAGAACATTTGGCAGAAAAAGAAACTTTTCTCAGAAGTCTGGGTTGAAAAGTCTGCAAACTTTTTACCACTGGGAAATGGGTTTGAAATTAGTGTCACCTGGTGTTGCAAAATCATCATCGCGTTGGAAGGGACCTTGGAGGTCTTCTAGTCCAGCCCCCTGCTAAAGCAGGAGACCCTGTACCATTTCAGACAAGTGACCCTCCAGTCTCTTCTTGAAAACCTCCAGGGATGGAGCCCCCCACACCTCCGGTGGCCAGCTGTTCCACTGGTTCATTGTCCTCACTGTTAGGAAGTTTCTCCTTAATCCCAAGTTGCTTCTCTCCTCAATGAGTTTCTACCCGCCTTATAGAAAATCAATCAATCAGAGTAGAACTGGAAGTGACCTTGGATGTCTTCTAGTCTTCTAGTCTGCTCAAGCAGGAGACCCAGTTGACCCCTTCTTCTCTGGGGCAGCCCCTCTAATATTGGAATAACTTCTATCCTGTCGTTCCCCCCCAAGTCCTTCTTTTCTCTGGCCAAACCCAAATCCTGCAACCGTCCTTCGCATGTTTTAGCCCTCCAGGCCTTTGATCATCTCAGCTGCTCTTCTCTGCAGTTTTATAGCAATAGCAATAGCAGTAGACTTATATACCAAGGTGGCGCAGTGGTTAAAAGCAGCACTGCAGGCTACTGCTAGATCAGCAGGTCAGCGGTTCAAATCCCACCGGCTCAGGGTGACTCAGCCTTCCATCCTTCCGAGGTGGGTAAAATGAGGACCCAGATTGTTGGGGGCAATATGCTGACTCTCTGTAAACTGCTTAGAGAGGCCTGAAAGGCCTATGAAGCGGTATATAAGTCTACTGCTATTGCTATTATGCTATTGCTATACCGCTTTGGCCAAGTTTTCCCAAAGTCTCAACGTCTTTTTGTAATGTGGGAAACAAAAACTGGATGCAGTACTCCAGGTGTGGCCTTACTAAGGCTTTACAAAGCTACAAGTAAGACTCCATATGATTTTGATTATGGTGTCTAGCCTAGAAGCTAACTAGTATTTGTCACACAGGTAACTAGAGGTAGTTGTTGACTTACGACAGTTTAGTGACCGTTCGAAGTTACATCAACACAGGAAAAGTCTCTTCCTCAAAGCCTCCAGTGATGGAGCCCCCAGAAAGAAATGTCCATCTGGCTCAGTTCCAACCCGGAAGAAAGGCTCTGGAAACATGGGGGCTGATTGGGAAGATGGTTTGTTGATAAAGCAGAATCACATCGGTTTGTGGTCCTGGAGTTGAGAGTGGGGGTTATTTATACCTTCCCTTGGGTTTTGCACTTGAGCTTCTTGTTCCTGTGCAAGAACATGTCTTCTATTTGGCTGTTGTCGGATTCCTATGGGCCAAAAAAGCCAACCCAGTTCTAGGCTGCATCAACAGAGGGAGAGAATCAAGATCACGTGAAGGGTTGATACCACTTTATAAGGCCTTGGGAAGGCCACACTTGAATCCTGCATTCAGTTCTGGTCTCCACGATGTAGAAAAGATGTGGAGACTCTGGAAAGAGTGAAGAGAAGAGCAAGAAGAGGATGAGGGGACTGGGGACTAAAACATATGAGAACGGTTGCAGGAACTGGGAATGTCTACTTTAATGGAAAGAAGGACCAGGGGAGACATGATAGTAGTATTCCAATATCTCAGGGGTTTCCCCAAAGAAGAGGGAGTCAAACTATTCTCCAAGGCCCCTGAGGCAGAACAAGAAGCAATGGGTGGAAACTAATCAAGGAGAGAAGCCACTTGAACTGAGGAGAAATTTCCTGACAGTTAGAACAATTAACCAGTGGAACAGATGTTGCCTCCAGAAGTTGTGAATGCCCCAATACTGAAGTCTTTAAGAAGATGCTGGATAGCCATTTGTCTGAAACGGTATAGGGTTTCCTGCCTAGGCAGGGGGTTAGACTAGAAGACCTCCAAGGTCCCTTCCACTCTGCTATGTATTCTGAAAGCCTCCTCATTTGATCCTCATTAAGAAAGCCTTTTGCGTGCCATGGGGGGGGGGATTATCTGGGAAAACTGTTCCTTGGAAGGGGATTATCCCGCATCAAGGTTGCCTTTGCTCGGCTGAGGCTGCGAGAGCATTTGGGTTTGGCCAGTCCACAGAAAAGGACGATAAAACCTTAGTAAAGCGACACTTGGAATCCTGCATCCAGTTCTGGTCATCGCGACACAAAAAAGATGTTGAGATTTTAAGAGAGCCGAGGTGGCGCAGTGGTTAGAGTGCAGCACTGCAGGCTACTTTAGCTGACTGCTAGTTCGGCAGTTCGGCTGTTCAAATCTCACCGGCTCAGGGTTGACTCAGCCTTCCATCCTTCCGAGGTGGGTAAAATGAGGACCCGGATTGTTGTTGGGGGCGATAGGCTGACTCTGTAAACGGCTTAGAGAGGGCTGAAAGCCCTATGAAGCGGTATATAAGTCTAACTGCTATTGCTATTTGAAAAAGTTCACAGAAGAACTAGTAAGACGATTAAAGGCCTGGAGGCTAAAACTTAGGAAGGACAATTGCAGGAACTGGGCATGGCCAGCCTAGAGAAAAGAAGGACCGGGGGGGGGGGGGGGGACAGGATTGCAGCCTTCCAGTATTTGAGGGGTGCCACAAGGAAGAGGGGGGGGGTCAATTTATTTTCCAAAAAACCAGAAGGCAAATCAAGAAACAACGGATGGAAACTAATCAAGGAGAGAGGCAACCTGGGATCTGAGGAGGAACTTCCTAACAGTGAGGACAATGAACCAGCGGAACTGCTTGCCACCAGAAGTTGTGGATGCTCTGTCACTGGGGAATTTTAGAGAAGAGACTGGACAGCCGCTTGTCTGAAATGGGAAAGGCCAGTGATGGCTAAACTTTTTGTCCTCGTGTGCCAAAATCACATGTGCGCCCGACACCCGCAATGCACCTGCCCCCCCCGCGCATGTGCGAATGAAACCCCCACCCTCCTCCCGCCCCCATGCATGCAACTCCCCTCTGTGCATACCCGCACAAGGGGTGGAACACTGCAACCCCCATATGCGCATGTGACCCCGGCCCCGTGCATGCGTGTGCGACTCCCACATGGGCAGCAGAGACCTGGAAATCAGCTTTCCAGCGGGAGGCACCTGCACATTGCCGGTGGAAGCCATGGGTTCGCCATCATGGGTCTAGGGCAGGGGTGTCCAGCCAGGCTGGGGGGATTCTGGGAGTTGAAGTCCACAAGTCTTAAAAGTTCCCAAGTTTGGGACCCCCCTGATCGAGGGTCTCCCACTTGAGCAGGGGGTTGGACTAGAAGATCTCCAAGGCCCCTTCCAGCTCTATTCCAATTGAGGGCTCCTGGGGTGGGCTGGATTGGCCGGCTGGGGGGGGGGATTCTGGGAGTTGAAGTCCACATTTCTTGAAGTAGGGAAAACATTAGGTTAGTCATTTTGGTAACCCTGGAAAATCCGGACCCCGGGTGGGGAGGGGGGGGGGTTAGGAGTTTGCTTTCGCTCCCCTCCCCGCGCGTAACGGTGTGCGTGGATGCGCAGCGAAGGCGTGGGGTGCAAGGGAGAGGGAGGGGGCGCACAGGGCCCGGGAGGGAGGGGCGGATGGAGCAGCCGGAGCGAAGCCTGCAGATGTGCAATTAATCCCGGGAGCCGCCGCATTGTTGACCGAGTAACACCGGTTGCCCGGGCGACGCGCTCGGCTCCCGATTGGTTCCCGGTGGCGGTTGCCCCGGCGACGGAGAGAAAGCTTCCCAAACTAAACAAAAGCTGTTCCGTTCCCCCTCCCTCCCCGCCCTTTGAAGCGCACCAAATGCATCGGGCTGTCGGGTCAGGCCTTCCAAGGCAGGGGGGGGCAAGGGGGGGATGAAATCTCTATGGAGACTGCGGGGAAGCCAGGCGCTATGCAACAATGTCCTTTGGGGGGGGGGGGTTGACCCTTCCCAACCCATCTTTTTTGGATGGGACGGAAGAGAGCAGAATAGCAGAGCAGAGCAAGGTTGACTCAGCCTTCCGTCCTTCCGAGGTTGTTGGGCGCAAGAGGCTGACTCTGCAAACCACCACGGAGCAGTATATAAGTCTAAGTGCTGTTGCATCGCTTAGCATAGAATGGAATATAGGAATGCAATAGAATAGAGAATAGAAGAGGGAACAAGAGGGGAGGGGAGAACGGAGAATAGAATAACAGTATGGAAAGGAAAAAATAGAATAGAATAGAAAACAGAACAATGCATAGAATATAGAATAGAATATTGAAGGGAAGGAGAGGAGAGAAAGGCTAGAAAACAAAACAAAACATAGAATGTAGAATAGAATATAGAATAGAGTAGGATATTAATGAATATGATTGTAAAATTTAATTGTTATTGCACAAAATATACATACTGCTTAATGGACTGTTTGTACTTTGAATTAAGATAAAATAAAAACTTTACAAAAAAAAGAATGGAATAGAACAGAACATAGAATAGAACATAGAACACAATAGAACACAGAACACAATAGAACACAGAACACAAAAAACAATACAACATAGAACATAGAACACAGAATAGAACATAGAACACAGAACAGAACATAGAACACAGAACAGAATAGAACATAGAACACAGAATAGAACATAGAACAGACTATAACAGAACAGAATAGAACACAGAACATAGAACAGAATAGAACACAGAACATAGAACAGAATAGAACACAGAACACAGAATAGAACATAGAACAGAACACAGAATAGAACATAGAACACAGAATGGAATAGAATACTTTATTGTCACTTTGAATACACCGGGCATACATTAAAATGAAATTACGCTGCCTACAGCTCTCAAAGGGTCTCCACCTCCAAAACAAACATACATACATGAGAAGATAAATAAACAGAGGCAAAACGATGCATGTGCCCACATATATTTTATGGCACGGAGAAACAAGATAGCCTCCTCCTTCGGATGTATATCGGATGCACGTGGTGGGAGAAACGAATCTGGCCTGGGGAACAAAGCTGTTGCAGAATTGGGCAGTCCTGCTAGAAATGCTTTGAATTCCCCCCCCCCCCAGGGGAGCAACAGAAACAGGCCCTGGAGTGGATGTGTGGGGTCTCTAACACTCCGTGGAGCTCTGAACCCATAGTGCTTATAAGCAGCATCCTGAATAAGTGGAAGCCAGCTTCCTATAATCTTCTCCCCTCTCTTTACCACTCTAATCAAGGAGAGAAGCAACCTAACAGGGCGGACAGTTAACCAGTGGAACTGCTTGCCACAAGAAGTTGTGGATGGTCCATCACTGGAGACTTTTAAGAAAAGACAGAAATGGTGTAAGGTCTCCTGCTTCAGCAGGGGGCTGGACTAGAAGACCTCCAAGGTCCCTTCCCACTCTGTTATTCCGTCTCCTGTAAGTGTTCAGAAGAGGAGAACTACAGGTGACATGAGAGCAGTCTTCCGATATCTGAGGGGCTGCCCCAAAGAAGCTGCCCCACCTATTCCCCAAGGCACCTGAAGGCAGGACAGGAAACAATGGATGGAAACTATTCAAGGAGAGAAGCAACCTGGAATGAAGGAGAAACTTCCTAACAGTGAGGAGAATTCACCAGTGGAACAACCCGAGGTTGTGGGGGCTCCCACACCAAGAGGAGACAACCAGCTGTCTGAAATGGCCTAAGTTTCCCCTGCTTGAGCAGGGGGTTGGACTAGAAGACCTCCAAGGGTCCCTTCCAGCTCTATTCTATTCTAAAGTCATCAAACCTCTTCCATAATTGCAGAGAGCCTGGCTGGTGGTTTTTTTTTATTTTAATTTTAATTTTTCTATGTGCGTCTGTTTTTGTCCTTTTCCCACATTCCCCTGGGGTGCGAAGACGTCCGAAAAATAGGCTCGGCCTCTGGAAAGGATGTAACAACAGCGACAAATGTTCCGGGGGGAGAATTGGAAGAGGTTGTAATCTTCCCTACAGCCTTGTTGGGTAGCCTGACGCTGGGGGGAGAGGTTGATGCTTCCTCTGGGGAGCAGAATTAGGACTGAAACCGGGGGGGGGGGGGCGAGGGGAGGGAATCCAGAATTTTGTGAGTTCTTGGCGAATTTAAACAATGGGGTAGTCCTCGGCGTACGACCACAGCTGGGCCCACGTTGGTCATTGCTAAGCCGGGCAGTCGTTAAGTGGGTTTCGGCCCCGTTTTACGGCCTTTCTTGCCACCGTGGTGGTTAAGCGAATCGCGAGCAACGTAGTCGCTATGTGAATCCGGCTCCCCCGTTGGCTTGGCTTGTCGGACAGTCACAAAAGGGGGCGCTGCGCCTGTCCTAAATGTAGTTAATCCTCGACTTACACCGGTTGATTTAGTGACCGTCGGTTCATTCAATGGCTGGGAGTCTTGGCAGAGCCACGAGACGGGGGGGGGGGGGGAGAGAGAGAGAGAGAGTTGGGGGTGGACTAGGAGATCTCTGTGGTCCCAAAAATAGGAGATCTCTGCCTTTTAGTCCCAGCTTTTACATGGATGTCTCCGGAAGGCCTGGAATGGATGGGAGAGGGATCCGCATGTCAACAGTGTAACCTGCCGGGGGTCTTCATGTGGCTCCTCTTCCCCAGGCCTCCCATTCTCTTGTTTCCCACCATGTGGGAAATGAGGAACCCCACGCCAACGGTACAAGCGAAAGTTGTGGCAAGCAATAGCAATAGACTTATATACCGCTTCATAGGCCTTTCAGCCCTCTCTAAGCGGTTTACAGAGAGTCAGCATATCGCCCCCAACAACAATCCGGGTCCTCATTTTACCCACCTCGGAAGGATGGAAGGCTGAGTCAACCCTGAGACGGTGAGATTTGAACCGCTGACCTGCTGATCTAGCAGTAGCCTGCAGTGCTGCATTTAACCACTGCACCACCTTGGCTCCCCAAAGTCACGTGCTGGTGGGTTTGAGGTATATAATCTCGGGCAGTGGGTCGGGGCCAATTGGAAGGGACCTTGGAGGTCTTCTAGTCCAACCCCTGGTCGAGCAGGAAACCCCGTCCCCGGGATGGCGAACCCATGGCATGGGTGCCATATGGGCATGCCAGCTATTGCCCCAGCCCAGCACCACCATGATTGCCCGCGCGCAACTCACTAGCCGGCCGGTCTTCGGGTCTCTGCGGCGCAGGCACGGTGGGGGTGCGTGCGGAGGGCGCGTGTGCATGGGGGAGGATGCTCACATTGCATTTGGGGGCCTTAGTGCTTCGGCCCCTCACCCCGCTTTGGCTTCCCGTTTGGTGCAGGGATCCTTGTATCCTTTTGGAAGGGATCTTTGAGGTCATCTAGTCCAACCCCTTGCTCGGGCAGGAGATCCCAGACCAATGATGGCTAAACCGGCTAATGCAATGTGTGTGTGACTCCCCCCCCCGTGCATTCACACATCCCCCGCATGTGCCCTGCGCGTGCGCAGCAAAGACCTGAAAAGCAGCTGCCCAGCGGGGAGGCCCCCACGCATGCGCTGTGCAGCTGAGCTGGGGCGACGGCTGGCGTGCCACCTGTGGCACACGTGCCGTAGGTTCGGCCTCAGGGCCCCAGGCTGTTCCAGGCGGAGGGTTGTTGGGTCCCTTCCTCAAAGCCTCCGGTGACGGAGCCCCCCCCCCCCCGCAATCTCTGGGGGCAACTTCCCCTGGGCTCCTTCTCCCAATTGGCAGGAAGTTTCTCCCCCCTCCCAGGTGGCTCCTCTCCTTGATAGCATTTAGACTTAGACTTATATACCGCTTCATGGGGCTTTCAGCCCTCTCTAAGCGGTTTACAGAGTCAGCATATCGCCCCCACAGTCTGGGTCCTCATTTCACCCAGATAGATAGATAGATGATAGATAGATAGATAGATAGATAGATAGATAGATAGATAGATAGATAGATAGATAGATAGATAGATAGATAGATAGATAGATAGCAATAGCAGTTAGACTTATCTACCGCTTCATAGGGCTTTCAGCCCTCTCTAAGCGGTTTACAGAGTCAGCATATCACCCCCACAGTCCTGGGTCCTCATTTCACATAGATAGATAGATAGATAGATAGATAGATAGATAGATAGATAGATAGATAGATAGATAGATAGATAGATAGATAGATAGATGATAGATAGATAGATAGATAGATAGATAGATAGATAGATAGATAGATAGATAGCAATAGCAGTTAGACTTATATACCGCTTCATAGGGCTTTCAGCCCTCTCTAAGCGGTTTACAGAGTCAGCATATCACCCCCACAGTCTGGGTCCTCATTTCACCCAGATAGATAGATAGATAGATAGATAGATAGATAGATAGAGATAGATAGATAGATAGATAGATAGATAGATAGATAGATAGATAGCAATAGCAGTTAGACTTATATACCGCTTCATAGGGCTTTCAGGCCTCTCTAAGCGGTTTACAGAGAGTCAGCATATTGCCCCCAACAACAATCCGGGTCCTCATTTTACCCACCTCGGAAGGATGGAAGGCTGAGTCAACCTTTGAGCCGGTGAGATTTGAACCGCTGAACTGCTGAACTAGCAGTCAGCTGAAGTGGCCTGCAGTACTGCACCCTAACCACTCTGCCACCTCGGCTCTTGACCCCTTTCCATGCCCCTCTTCTGCCCTCAGGGGCAAATCTGTGAGCTGCCACGAATGCCCAAGGCTGCGCATGATGGGCAGGCTCTTCGGGCTTGACTCATAGCAACCCACGAGGCTTCTGCTTACACTGGAACCCCCAGGGTTAAAACAGGCCTTCTGTTTTAGAGCAAGGATGGGGGGGGGGTTCTGCTTCCCCTTCAGACTGCCCCCCCTTTTCTCCCCTCTTTCTGGAGGGTCATTAATTGCAAAAACACACACACAGCACAACTTAACAGCTGCCACCCTTTGGCTTGGTTCTATTTTAAATACGGGCAGGCCGATTTTATCCAAAATAAAAAAGAAAAGTTTTCAAATCTTTCAAAGGACTGGCACCGTTCAAGGACTCCTTTTAATCGTGGCCAAAAAGAAAAAAAAATCAGCCGGTTGTTAAGTGAATCCCCTTGGACGGGGACTGGGACCCAGCGATGGCCATAAGTCCAGAGCGGTTGCCAAGCGTCGGGATTTCTGATCCCACGACTGTGGGTTCTGCTGCGGAGGTCGGAAGTGTGGAAATGGTCGCAAACCTCCTTTTTCCTTCCCCTCACTGCTGTCGTAAATTCGAATGGTCACTAAATGAATCTGTCATAAGTTGAGGACTACCTGTAGTCTGTAAGTTTGCTTGTTTTTCATGGAAGCCCCTCTAAAGGCCTCCAGTATCCTGCAGGGGTTAGCAGGTGACTTTAGAATGAATGAGCTGCTGTAAGGGACCTTGGAGGTCTTCTAGTCCAGCCCCCTGCTCAAGCAGGAGAGCCTGTACTAATTCAGGCAAATGACTGTCCAGCCTCTTCTTAAAAGCATCCAGGGATGAAGCACCCACAACCTCTGGTGGCAAGCAGTTCCGCTGGTTAATTGTCCTCCCTGTCAGGAAGTTGCTTCTCTCCTTTTTTTTCTTAAATATATTTTTATTTTCAAAACAAACATACAAATCCTCCTTCTTTACATACTGCAGAAAGTGTATCAGTTGGTTACAAAAGGCTTTCGTGCATCCCTTCCACCGTCATCAAATATAATTAATATTAATTCTAATATCTTAACTCGGATATTTATTATATTACCATCATCACACCTCCACTTTTATTTGACTATGATTATTTAAACGTCCTTCATCCTAAAATATACCAAGATTTAATACATAACCACATGCTGGCATTTCATTTACTTATTTATAAAATCCTCCATTAACACTAAATCCCTATATCCATCCATAATATTTAATAACAAGATTTTCTAATCCTCCTTTCCAAATCCCTGTTTGCCATTTACGCCCAATTCCCTCATATTGTACCCATAGCGTGTATATAATTTATTATCATTATCCTTTCTTTATTTCAGTGTTTCTCAACCTTGGCAACTTGAAGATGTCCGGACTTCAACTCCCAGAATTCCCCAGCCAGCGAATGCTGGCTGGGGAACTCTGGGAGTTGAAGTCCGGACATCTTCAAGTTGACAAGGTTGAGAAACACTGTCCTAACCACTGCTGGGGAATTCTGGGAGTTGAAGTCTGGACATCTTCAAGTTGCCAAGGTTGAGAAACACTGCTTTATTTAACTATATCCTATATCATAACATTTTTCCCCTAATAATTAAAACTTAGCTGTGTCTAATTTAAATTGCTTCTCTCCTGGATTAGTTTCCATCCGTTGTTTCTCGTCCTGCTTTCTGGTGCTTTGGAGAATATCTTGACGCCCCCCCCCCCTCTTCTTTGGGGCAACCCCTCAAATACTGGAATCCTGCTCTCATGACCCCCCCCCCCCCCCACAATTCTTCTTTTCTTTAGAGTAGATCAGATGACTAACCTTTTTGTGGTCACACTGCCAAGAGTGCATGCGTGCAGCCGTAATGCAAAAAATATGCGCTCCCCCCTGTGCATGCCTGCACTCAACCCCCATGCTCACATTGCCCCCCCCAGTGCATGTGCATGCAACCCCCCCCCCCAAACAAGAAGAGAAGCAACCTAGAATTGAGGAGAAACTTCCTAACCGTGAGGACAATTAACCAGTGGAACTGCCTGCCACCAGAAGCTGTGGGTGCTCCATCCTTGGAGGTTTTTAAGAAGAGGTGGGGCAACCATCTGCCTGGAATGGGATAGGCTCTCCTGCTTTGAGCAGGGGGCTGGACTAGAAGACCCCCCAGGGTCCCTTCCAGAGCTGCCCTTCCCACTTGGTTTATTATTTATTTATTTATTTATTTATTTTATTAAATCGATTTATAGGCCGCCCAATCCCGGCGGTTTATGCTGTTCTCCCCTTTAATGACAAACCAAAGGGCAAAATTGCTGCCATCTGGAGCCTCTGCGGTGAGGTCCTTGGAGCTCAGAGTCATCCGGAGATCCTGAATTGGGGGGGGGGGGCTTCTTTTGAGTCATGGGACAGGCTGGCCAAGCTCTCTCTCTCTCTCTCTCTCTCTCTCTCTCCCTCCCTCCCCCCCTCTCTCTCTCTTTCCCTCTCCCTCTCTCTCTCTGTCTCTCTCTGTCTCTCTGTCTCTCTCTGTCTCTGTCTCTCTCCCTCTCTCTGTCTCTCTCTCCCTTTCCCTCTCCCTCCCTCTGTCTCTCTCTGTCTCCCTCCCTCTCTGTCTCTCTCTCTCTGTCTGTCTCTGTCTCCCTCCCCCCTCTCTGTCTCTGTCTGTCTCTCTGTCTCTGTCTGTCTCCCTCTCTCTCTCTCTCTGTCTCTCTCTCCCTTTCCCTCTCCCTCCCTCCCTCTCTCTCTCTCTCTGTCTGTCTGTCTCCCTCCCCCCTCTCTGTCTCTCTCTGTCTCCCTCTCTCCCTCTCTCTGTCTCTCTCTCCCTTTCCCTCTCCCTCCCTCTGTCTCTCTCTGTCTCCCTCCCTCTCTGTCTCTCTCTCTCTGTCTGTCTCTGTCTCTCTCTCTCCCTTTCCCTCTCCCACCCTCCCTCTCTGTCTCTCTCTCTCTGTCTCTCTCTCTGTCTCTGTCTCCCTCTCTCCCTCTCTCTGTCTCTCTCTCCCTTTCCCTCTCCCTCCCTCTGTCTCTCTCTGTCTCTCTCTGTCTCTCCCTCCCCCCCCCCCTCTCTCTCTCTTGCAAAGAAAAGCTGTATTTTCCTCTTGCACGCTCTCTGCCTGGAGACGGAGCCAGCCGGGGTAAACAGACTGTTGCTAGCGACTCCGTCTGCCCGGCCCGGCCTCTGCTTGTCGGCGTTTGCCTGGTGTGACAAATGACGCCAGCGGTTTGCAAGCGAGCCGCCTGTTAGCCAGCTTACGGAGCCCCACGGGATCCCTCGGATTTGGATGCTGCCCATTTCAGACGCCTCGTCCCACAAAGAAAAAAAAGGGGAGGTGTCAGCTGGGGGGGGGTGTTCTCCCGCTTGAGGAAGAGGGTTGGACTAGAAGACCTCCATGGGTCCCTTCCAGCTCTGTTCTGATTGATTTGGTTTTTTCCGAGAAGGCAAAAGACGAGAAACCATGGGTGGAAATTAATCAAAGAGAGACCCAACCTAGAGATCTGAATTTCCTGACATGAGAGCAGTTAACCAGTGGGACAGCTTGCCACCAGAGGTTGTGGGTGCCCCAACACTGGAAATTTTAAAAAGATGTTGGATAGCCATTTCTCTGCCTAGGCAGGGGGTTGGACTAGAAGACCTCCAAGGTCCCTTCCAACTCCGTTATTCTATCCTATTCTATTCTTTATTGTTATATTATATTCTTTCTTTATTATTCTATTCTATTCTATTTCTTTAAAAAAGAAACTGGACCAACCGTTTGTCCAGAATGGGATACGGTCACCTGCTTGGGGCAGGGGGAGGTGGACTAGAAGACCTCCAGGGGCCCTTCCAAATCTGTTATCCTGACTCCCTGTGTTTCCTCAAGGGGCAAATTTCCAGAAACTGGTGTTGAGGTTTATACCTTCTGCTCCGGGGGGGAGTTGAGGCCAGGTTTTATCCTGGTTACCACTTAAGATTTGGAGACCAGCAGAGAAGCAGCTTAGAACTAAGGAGGAATTTCCCTGACAATTAAAACAGTTTATCAGTGGAACTCTCTGCCACCAGAAGTTCAGGGTGCTCCAACACTGGAGGTTGTTTTTTTTTTAAAAGAAGAGCCTGGACAGCCATTTTTCTGCAAGGATATGGGGTCTCCTGCTTGAGCAGGGGGGTTAGACTAGGGGACCTCCAAGGTCCCTTCCAGCTCTATTCAGATGGTTGTTAGTCTGGCCTGTAATCCAGGAAGCCTGCTGGTGTGGCTATTTGGCAGAGTTCAGGGATCCCACTCAGACTTCCAGGCCTGACCTGTGGCACAGGAGGGGGCTCCACTCTGGAATGGCCCAGAGAAATTGCCCCGGGGCAATTTTGGCTTGAGTGAAGGAAAGAGCAGTAGCCTCTTTCTCAAATTCCTATTTCAGTCTTGAAAAAGCCTCCCTTGTTCTTCTCCTGTACTTCCTGGGCCTGGCAAGGACCCAAGGTGGCCAGGAGGATCTCCCTCTCTTAATGTTATTATTTCCTTTCATGTGCACAAAAATAATTCTCCCGGTATCCTTGGTTATGCCAAGACGTTGACGGCTTCTTTCCTAAAAAGAATGGTGGGTTAATACCTCACCTGTGCTAAGGAATGCTCCCTTTTATTGTGTGACTTAGCAATTTTGAGGGTTTTTATTCTGAGAGCGGGGGGGGGGGGAGGAGAGGAAGAAAAAAGGAGAGAGAGAGAAAAAGAGAGGGAGAGAGGAAGAAAAAGAGGGGAGAAAGGGAGAGAATAAGATGGAGAGAGAATGAAAAAGTCAGATGAAAAGTGAAAGGAAAAGAGAGGAAAAGAGAAAGAGAGGGAGAAAGGGAGAGGAAAGGATAAAGGAAAAAAGGGAAAGAGAGAGGGAGAGACAGATAAAGGAGGACAGAGAGGGAGAAAGTGAGAGAAAGAAAAAGAGAAAGAAAGGAAAAGAGAAAAACAGGGAGAGACAGATAAAGAAGGAGAAAGAAAGAAAAAGAGAGGGAGAGAGGAAAAAAGAGAAAGGGAGAGGGAAAGAGAAAGACATGAAAAGAGAAAGAAAGGGAGAAAGAGGAAGAGAGAGGGGAAGAGAAAAAGAAAGAGGTAAAGAGAAAGAGGGAGAGATAAAGGAGGACAGAAAGGGAGAGAGAGGAAAAGAGAAAAAGGAAAAAGGGGGGAGAGGAACAGACAAAGGAGGAGAGAAAGAGAGGAGAGAGAGAATGTGTGTATGAGAGAGAGAGAGAAAAAGTTTGTGCGTTTGAGAGAGAGAAAGAACTATTGAAGTAATGACTGATATTCCAAAGGGTTCAGCTGCCGAGTTGCCCCAAAACCTCCTTTCAGACGTGGGGTCCTGTCTTCTGGGTGGTGGCCACCCACCAGCGGCTCCAGACTGAACCCCGTTTGTTCTAAAAGAAGCTTGAAATGGGTAACTGAAGAAATCCCCATTTTTCCCTCTCTCTCTCTCTCTCTCCCCCAGAGCCAAGCATGCAGACCTCCGAGGAGGCCTCCAATTCGGCCACACCTGTGGCGCTGCGCACCTCGGCCTCGGCCCAACCCGGCCCAGCTTCCCAGCAGGTAAGACCCCCTCCTCTTTGGCCGGAAGACACCCGCCAGTCCATCCGGACTCCCTCCTTGGCACTCCCAGGGCCCGTCTCTCCCCTGGTTATCTCCAGCCTTCCACGTCCCTCCAGAGTCGCCAAGTTTGAGAAAAGACGAGCATCGGGCATCCCGAATGCATCCCACAAACGGCCGGGTCATTCAAGCCACGGTGGATTGATGGTCAAACCCCTCCATTCCCCCCCCCCCAATAAACTGGGTTTACCAACCGTCCACTGAGTCAGGTTTAGAAACCGTGATCTGTTTCATCCGTAACAGAGGCAGATTAGCAGAGTCGGAAGGGACCTTGTAGGTCATTTAGTCCAGTGATCTCCAACGTTGGCAACTTTAAGACTTGTGGACTTCAACTCCCAGAGTTCCTCAGCCAGCTGGCTGAGGAACTCTGGGAGTTGAAGTCCACAAGTCTTAAAGTTGCCAACGTTGGAGACCACTGATTCTAGTCCGACCCCCTCCTCCGCCCAAGCAGAAGGGCATTTCCCTTCTTGAGGCCACAGAGATGGGTGGCTGAAATGCTGCTGGGTAAGGGATGAATGTGCCAGGAGCCCCCTCCCCAACTGACCCCCCCACCCTTTCCTTTCCCTCTCTTCCTTTTCCCAGAGAGTTTTGGTCCAAGCCACGAGTTCCGCCCCCAAAGGCGTGCCGATGCCGGAGCTGACGCTGCCCAGGGCCCAGCAGGTAAAGTCTTGGGATGGGGCACGGAGGGAGAGGGTGGGACTCACCTCGCTACCCACCCACCCCACCCCTTCCTCTGGGACCAGGGGCTCAGCTTCAGGAGTTACCCACAGGGCAGCCTTTGCAGCCTGCAAAGGTTTCTCCTCCAAATTTCGTAGGAAAACAATAACTTGGATGCAGGCAAGTCCTCGACTTACAACCACACAAAAAAAAAAACAGCCTCACTTCACCGACGTTAACTGAATCGTGCGGCCGTTAAGTGAACCTTCCCTTCCCACATCGACTCTGCCTGTCAGAAGGTCTCCAAAGAAGAGCACGCAACCCCGGGGACACTGCGACCATCATAAATGTGAACCAGATGCCAAGCATCCGGAATTTCGATCCCCTGGCTACGGTCGTTAAGTGTGAAA
>NW_028261381.1:182155288-182188624 GCF_051295495.1 Thamnophis sirtalis | reverse complement strand
TTCTCTTTCCTCATCTCGTCTCGTCTCTTTCTCCCCCACCCCCATCTCCCCCTTCCTCCAAGCAGCTGCAGTGGCTGCTGGACAACTACGAAACGGCGGAAGGGGTCAGCCTGCCTCGCAGCTCCCTCTACAAACCACTACCTGCGCCACTGCCAGGGAGCACAAGCTGGATCCGGTCAACGCCGCCTCTTTCGGGAAGCTGATCCGCTCGGTCTTCATGGGCCTGAGGACGCGTCGGCTGGGCACCAGGTCTGCCAGGGGCCCAGGGCCACCCGCCACGGCCAACTCGCCACGGGATAACTCGCCACGGGGCAAGGGCGACCCTAATAATCGCAGAAACGGTGGAATCAGGCTCACCAAAGAACGGACAGATCAAACGGGAATGACGAGGATTCAGATGTTTCCCTTCCTTCTTTCAAATCATTGAATCGTTAAATTGTCCCGCGGCAAGTTGGCCGTGGTGAGGCGCTCATGGCAAGCTGGCCCCCGCGGGTTGCCCCATTCCGGTCTGTCAAGGGGTGGGGGCTGTGGAAGGACCTTGGATATTTGGGGGGAGTCCATTTCTTGGGGGAAACTGTGGCCTGTTCAGGCAGCTGCTATCTTGCCCTTTTTTCGAGACCCCTCTCCCCCGGATATCCAGCGGCTCCGAGCCCAGAAAGGCTACCCGGGTTCAGGAGGGCCGGATGGGCTGGGGGTGGGGGGCATTCAGGGTCTTTTCGGCTACTGTGCCAGCCTATATTTTCCCCAGCCTTTTTCTAGGGCATCCGGGCTGCTCTCTGAGAAGGGTTTCCCGGCCTTTGCGGCAGGGCGTTGTGGGGAAATGAAGGGGGAGGGAGGGGGGGGGTCTTCTAAAAACCCTGGTGGGCATCACCGTGTTGCCTGCACGATGACCTCAGAACTGGGCACGGTGTTGTAGCACCACCTCAAGGACGGAGAGGGTATTGAGTCCAATCCGTCCCAAATAGATGAACCTCCAAGATCTATTTCGACCCGACACCAGGTAGTCCTTGAATTACGACCGCAGTTGAGGCCAAAACCTCCCTCGCTAAGCAAGACCCTCGCTTAGTGAGCCGCACCCCCTTCGCTTTGCAACCTTTGCGGCCACAGTTCTTAAGTGAATCGTTCCACGTTGTTAAGTGAACCATGCGGTCATTAAGGGAATCTGGCTCCATCCCTCTACTGACTTTCCTTTTTCGGAAGCTGTGGCCAGGGAGATCGCAAACGCTTCCTTTAAACTTCCTTTTTTTAAAAAAATGGCTTTTATTTAATAATAATAATAACAACAACAACAAATATGAGCCGGTTGATCACATTACCATTTTTAGGGGGGGGGTTGCTGCTGGCACGGTCATAAGAGCGAAAAATCACCCATCAAAGTCACTTTTTTCAGTGGTAACTTTGAATGGTCACTAAACAGATGGTCGTAAGTCGAGGACCACCTGCCAAGGGTGAGAAACTGCAGAGGGCCTTGACAGTCAGGGGACTTCATGGGGGGATTTGCAGAGCCCCCTCCAAAAAAGCTCATTCACGGGATGGCGGATTCTCCCCCTCCCACCCAGCGTTCTTGGAAATAACCCACTGCCCATCATCCTCTGCAGGGGAACTCCAAGTACCATTACTACGGGATCCGTCTCAAGCCGGAGTCACCCCTGAACCGCTTGCAGGAAGATGCCCAGTACATGGCCATGAGGCAGCAGCCGGCCCACCAGAAGCAGAGGTAGGAGCCCCCCACCCCAGCCCCCAGCATGTTGCAACCTCATGTTGCTAGTCCTCGTGGAACTGCCTGGAATGACAGAAGGCCTTTCAAATCGGGCAGAAGGGGACACAAACACACACACTGGTGTGCACACAGGGGTCAACCTATCTTCCAAAGCACCTGAGGCAGAACAAGAAGGAACAGATGGAAGTTTGTCAAAGAGAAATCCATCCTAGAACTAGGGGGGAAATTTCCTGAGAGTGAGAAGGATGAACCAGTGGAACCGCTTGCCCACAGAGGTTCCAAAGGCCCCGAAATGCAGGTTCTTGCCCTGGCAGGGTTTCTCAGTCTCAGCTACTTTTAACATGGGGTGGACTTCCGACTCCCAGAATTCCCCTTTCGGTCTTGGGGTTTCCGTGTTAGCTTTTCCAATGGTGTGCACACGCTGTTTATCTCTCTGTGCCAGTTGATGGCTGGAGTCTCTGAGTCTCACACAATTCTCCAGCGGATTTTGGTCTGTCCTAGGAACTACGGAGGAGAAATCACTGCATATACCGTGCCTACACTGACAGGGCAACCCACTTGTATCTACCCAGGGGTCGGCAACCTTAAATACTCACAAAGGTCCTAACCAGAGGCCCCCGTTCAATTCTGGAGCCGAGTGGAATCCGGTTCCCGCACCATAGAGTCCTAGCACGGCGCCCTTTTTCTCTACCTGTCCTAACCAAAAGCCCTATCAGCTGACCGGAAAACCCGCTCCTAGCCATATACTCTCCTCGTGGTCACCCCTGCTTCCCCCACCCCCCACAAACCAGAAAAGTTGTGGTGCCGACTGGCGACAGGGAGCCGCAGCAGTGGGATGAACGAGCCACATGCAGCTCCGGACCCCTGATCATGTGCGTATACGCACTGGGGGGGGGGTGCCACGTGTTGCATTATGGGTATGGCACGCCCGTGCACGACCCTCCTGAGATCTCTCCCCCCCCCCCCCCCATGGCACATGAGCCACAAAAGGTTCCCCATCGCTGGTATAAGGGATACTGCTTACTGCTTGGGCCGGAGATTGGACTAGAAGACCGAGGTGGCGCAGTGGTTAAATGCAGCAGTGCAGGCCATTTCAGCTGACTGCTATCTGCAGTTCAGCGGTTCTAATCTCACCGGCTCAAGGTTGACTCAGCCTTCCATCCTTCCGAGGTGGGTGAAATGAGGACCCGGATTGTTGGGGGCGATATGCTGACTCTGTAAACCGCTTAGAGAGGCCTGAAAGCCCTATGAAGCGGTATTTGTCTAATAAATAAATAAATATCTATCCATCTTTCTATCTATTCTATCCATCTATTCTATCTCTCCCTCCCTCTCTCTATATCTATCTATCTATATCTATCTATCTATCTATCTATCTATCTATCTATCTATCTATCTATCTATCTATCTATCTATCTATCTATCTATCTATCTGGGTGAAATGAGGACCCAGACTGTGGGGGTGATATGCTGACTCTGTAAACCGCTTAGAGAGGGCTGAAAGCCCTATGAAGCGGTATATAAGTCTAACTGCTGTTGCTATCTATCTATCTATCTATCTATCTATCTATCTATCTATCTATCATCTATCTATCTATCTGGGTGAAATGAGGATCCAGACTGTGGGGGCAATATGCTGACTCTAAACCACTTAGAGAGGGCTGAAAGCCCTATGAAGCGGTATATAAGTCTAACTGCTATTGCTACCTCCAAGGTCCCTTCCAGTTCTTTTATTCTATTCTCCAAGGCACCTGAGGGCAGAACAAGAAGCAATGGATGGAAACTAATCAAGGAGGGAAGCAACTTAGAACTGAGGAGAAACTTCCTGACAGTTAGAACAATTAACCAGTGGAACAGAAGTTGCCTCCAGAAGTTGTGAATGCCCCAACACTGGAAGTCTTTAAGAAGAGATTGGATAGAAATTTGTCTGAAATGGTGTAGGGTTTCCTGCCTAGGCAGGGGGTTGGACTAGAAGCCCTCCAAGGTCCCTTCCATCTTAGTTACTCCCTTCCTTCCTTCCTTCCTTCCTTCCTTCCTTCCTTCCTTCCTTCCTTCCTTCCCCCCTCCCTCCCTCCCTCCCTCCCTTCCTTCCTTCCTTCCTTGAAAGCCTTGGAGCTTCTTTTCAAGATAACAGACACCTCTTCCCCCTTCTCGTTCTGCAGGTACCGACCGTCCCAGAAGTTGGATGGGGCATCCGAGGGGGGGTCCATCAGCTCCCCCCACACCACCCCCGAAGAATCCGTAGCTGCCCAGTGTCAACATCACCAGCAATTCATCGGTAAGAAAAGTTTCCATAACCCCCCCGTCTGTGCTGCTCTCAGGGTTCCAAATAGCACCCGAAAGTAAATCAGAGTCCGAGGCAAAGTATTGCTCAAAGTTCCAATTGATGAAGAGATCCACGTTGGCACATCTGGGAAAACCCGAATCCGAAAGCTTCCCGGTTCCCCCCACCCAGCTGAAAGTTCCAGATCTTGCCCCCACACCCACAAGTCCATCCCATGGTCCCATCTCCCACTGCCACGCTGGCAGCTTCCACCCATCCTGTTCCGGTCAGGTGCAGAAGGTGCAAAGACAAAGGATGACCTTGGCTTTCGAGAAAGAATGTTGTTATGGCTACATAGCATCTCACTCCGTACAATCCCATTTTCCCATCATAGAAAATGCATGGTAGAATAATAGAAAGTGTGGCAGGCCAAAGACCCAAAAGGAAAGATGGCTGCAGGCTTAACACAGGCAATCTTTTTCAATAAAGTACGTTTTACAGGACCTCAAACGCTTAAGATTTTATCTATTGATTAAATTTATTTACCCATCTCACTGTCCGAAACTACGGATGAAAAACTCAATAACTTTGGAAAAACTTTGGGGGAGGCGGGGGGAAACAGGAAGCCTACTCCGAAAGCGTGAAAAGGGCAGATTAGGGAGGCCCCTGGGAGATGGATGGTGTATAAATTTAATATATAAATAAATTTGGACCCCAGGCTCAAAGCCTGCGCTTCTAACCCAGATCCATGCAGTGCTTTGAAGTACCGAGAGCCCCCCCGCTTGAAACCATTCATTTAGTGCAGTGTTTCTCAACCTTGGCAACTTGAAGATGTCCGGACTTCAACTCCCAGAATTCCCCAGCCAGCGAATGCTGGCTGGGGAATTCTGGGAGTTGAAGTCCGGACATCTTCAAGTTGCCAAGGTTGAGAAACACTGATTTAGTGGACCATTCCAAGTTACGGGGGAAAAGTGACATGTGACCATTTTTCGCATTTACGACCGTTGTCACCTCCCCGTGATCAAAATTTAGATCCTTGGCAACCCACTCATATTTACAAAATGGTCGCAAGTGTCCTGGGCTCGTGACCTTCTGACAAGCGAAGTCAATGGGGAAGCCGGGTTCACTTCATGGCCGTGTGACTTAAAACTGCAGGACCGCGGCGATTTCCTGAACAGCTGCGGCAAGGAAGGTCGTAAAGTGGGGCAAAACGTATTAACCGTGGAAACTTGGGTCACACTTGTGGCGGTATGTCAGAGGGGCTATTGGTAGTATATTGCCCCTTCGCAGTGGATCTCCAGTGCGATTTTCCCTGCAGTATAATAAAATGTAGCCACATTCACCAAAACTGCAGTCGCAAGATCCTGAAAACGAGAACGGTACATAAAGCAAATCTCCCAAACATTTTTTTTTTCCTTGCCCCGCAGACGTCACTCACGTCCTGCCCGAATTCCCAGTCCTGAATCCAGAAAGCGTCCACCTTCAGGAGGGGATCGAGTCACGCGACCTCCAGGCTCTGCAGCTGTTCTACCGCCGGCATTGCGAGGTGATTCTCACGTCCCGTTTCCTCCCGAAAGGGCCAGGTTTGAAGGGGACCTGCCTGGGTCGCCTTGCCACGTTGGCTTCGCCATTGAAGCAACCGTTTGGCGACCACGGGAGCACCTCTGCCTGCCCCACTGGAAGCCGATCTGATGGGGGGGGGGGGGGCGTCTGTCCCTGCAGGCCAACGTTGAGGTAGTGATGAGCCTCCAGCTTCCATTCCTCGAGAAGCTTTGGCGTTCCTTCTGGAATTCCGAATCCCTCCCCAGCCGGACAGGCGCTGCCACTGCCGGAGCCGCCAGGTAACGCCATGATCAGGTGGCCTCTCCGCCTCCCCTAACAGTTGGGCTCAAAGTGAGTGCAGGCGGCCCTCAACATACGGCCACAGTTGAGACCAAACGTTCCACTGCTGAGAGGGACTCCGCGAGTTTTTGCCCTGTCGAACGATTTTTCCTTACCACGGTTGTTAAGCGAATCACTGCAGTCGTAAAGTTGGTCACATGGCTTCCCCCTGGACTTTGCGTGCCAGAAGGTCACAAAAGGGGAATCTCTTGACCCCAGGATACTGTGACCGTCATAAATACAAGTCAATTGCCAAGCCTCTACGTTTTATTTTATTTTTATTTTATTTTTATTTTATTTTATTTATTTTTTATTTATTTTATTTTTATTTGTTTTATTTTTATTTTATTGTATTTTATTGTATTTATTTTATTGTATTTTATTGTATTTTTTGTTTTATTTTATTTTTATTTTATTTATTTTTTTATTTTATTTTATTTTTATTTGTTTTATTTTTATTTTATTGTATTTTATTGTATTTATTTTATTGTATTTTATTGTATTTTTTGTTTTATTTTATTTTTATTTTATTTATTTATTTATTTTATTTTATTTTTATTTGTTTTATTTTTATTTTATTGTATTTTATTGTATTTTATTGTATTTATTTTATTGTATTTTATTGTATTTTTTATTTTATTTTATTTTTTATTTTATTGTATTTTTTATTTTATTTATTTTACTTTGATGATTTTATTGTATTTTTATTATTACATTTGTTTTAAAATTTTATTTTGCCACCTACTCACACACGGCGGCTCAAGGCAGCTTACAGGGCATCAAAACCACAACATAAAAGAAATAAAAATAATAAAAAAGTGGAAACAATCACGTTGACCACCTGACAACGGAGATGCTGCAACGGCCATATGTGTGAAAAACGCTGATCAGTCACTTAATTTTCAGCGCCGTTGTCACTTCAAACGGGCGCTGAGCGAGCGGTCGTAAGGCGAGGTCCGCCTGTAATTTCAACTCTGCCCTGGGAGTGCTGGGCCCGAGTGCAGAGACTGAGTCCTTGGACGGGTGTTTAGGAGGACGGGCGGCCTGGATCCTTTTACCGAAAGCCTCTCCCGCCTCCCCTTCTCCCGCAGTGAAGAGTCCTACGAAGCCATCCTCCCCAGACACCAGCTGATCGCCCTCTGCAAACACGAGCCCATCCTGGCCTGGATGCGGAGCTGCGACCACCTATTGTACCAAACCCTGGTGGAGGTTCTCATCCCGGACGTCCTCCGGCCTGTTCCCGGTGCGTAAAAGGGTCCCGGGGTGGGTGGGAAGGGGTGGATTCCAGCTTTGCCTGTTCTTGAATCTGGCTGGTGCTGCAACTAACAAGGATTTGGATGCTGGCTTAGCTCAGACACACAGAGGTCCCGCTCAGTTTTCCTGCAGTGCCTTTCCTTGACTCCAAAGTCCAGCATGGCAGACTTGTAGCTCTCCCCGAGGATTGGGTGAAAGTCTTCCAGTCTGTGCCTATGGAGGTTCTCCGTCATCCCGGTCACGGTTGTCCCTAAGGTGCTTTTTCAGGAGGCCACTGGACTTTCTGGTTTTTCTTTGAAGACGTTTCGCTCCCCATCCGAGAAGCTTCTTCAGCTCTAACTGGGTTGGTGGTGGAATTGAAGGACTGCTTGGAGACAAAGCTGGCCATTTGCATCCTTTTGGAGGGTCATTGAGGCCACCTGGAGGTTTATCTGTGTCTTCAGGGTCACCCGAGTGGGGCAAATGGGGGTGGAGCCTTCTTGGAACTGCTGAAAGGGCGGTGTTGTAGACTGGAGGTAGATGATTGAATTTGAATTTGAATTTAATAACATTTATATGCCGCCCAATCCCGTAGGACTCCGGGCGGCTTACAATACAGAATAAAATCAAAACAAAAATATAAGAAAAAGAAAAGATAGATTTAAAAACAACACACCATACGCTCAGTTCTAGATGGGGCTGGACCATATTTTGGGGTCAACAGCCCCAGGCCTGCCAGAACAGCCAGATTTTAGTGGCTTTTCGGAAGGCCGAGAGAGTGGGAAGGGTCCGGATCTCTGCGGGGAGATCGTTCCACAGGGCTGGAGCAGCTACAGAGAAAGCCCTCCCCCGAGTGGTCGTCAACCGGCATTGCCCGGTCGACGGTACCCGGAGGAGGCCCAGCCTGTGAGATCTTATGGGTCGTTGGGAGGTATGTGGCAGGAGGCGGTCCCGCAGATAGCCAGGTCCCAAGCCATGTAGGGCTTTAAAGGTCATGACCAGCACCTTGAAGCGCGTCCGGAGACCGATGGGAAGCCAGTGCAGCTCGCGGAGGATAGGTGTAACATAGGTGTACCTAGGTACACCCGATATCGCTCGCGCGGCCACATTCTGGACCAAGTGTAGTCTCCAAACACTCTTCAAGGGCAGCCCCATGCAAAGCGCATTGCAGTAATCAAGCTTAGAGGTGACGAGAGCATGAGTGACCATTTGAAGTGCCTCCCGGTCCAGGTAGGGCCGCAACTGGTGCACCAGGCGAACCTGGGCAAAAGCCCCCCCTGGTCACAGCTGACAGATGATGTTCTAGTGTCAGCTGCGAGTCCAGGAGGACACCCAAGTTGCGGACCCTCTCTGAGGGATGCAGAGTTTCACCCCCCCCAGGCTGAGAGGTGGAATATCTGGGCCGTCCTTGGGGGACAACATCAATAGCCACTCGGTCTTGTCTGGATTGAGTGCCAGCTTGTTTACTCCCATCCAGACCCTGACAGCCTCCAGTCACTGGCACATCACTTCTACCGCTTCACTGAGTTGGCACGGGGCAGACAGATACAACTGGGTATCGTCCGCGTATTTGATCCTGTGCCGGCGAATGATCTCACCCAGCGGCTTCATGTAGATGTTAAATAGGAAAGGGGACAGGACCGAGCCCTGAGGCACCCCATACTTTAGGGGCCTAGGGGTCGACCTCTGTCCTCCAACCAACACCGACTGCGACCTACCCGAGAGGTAAGAGGAGAACCACCGTAGAACGGTGCCTCCCACTCCCACCTCCCCCAGTCGTCGCAGAAGGATACCATGGTCGATGGTATTGAAGGCCGCTGAGAGGTCAAGAAGCACCAGGATAGAGGAATGTCCCCTATCCCTGGCCCACCAGAGATCATCGGTCAGCGCGACCAAAGCAGTTTCGGTGGAGTAACCAGGCCTGAAACCCGACTGAAAGGGATCTAGATAATCTGCTTCATCCAAGGTCCGTCGGAGCTGAAAGGCCACCATGTTGTATCCCTCCCCCTCTGTTAAGAGAATGTGGACCCAGATGGCTTCTTTGACCCATCTTCTTTCAAGCCAGCAGTATCTCTGTCCAAAATGTCTGTCCTCAAAAGAGTGGCCTTCTTCGTCTCTTCAATGCAGGTGGACTTCTGAATCTTGTCCTGATGGCTTTCTTCTCCTAGGGTGCGCCATGTGTTGGTGAAGTGGCTGTTTTGTTTCCCCAATGTGCACATGACTCCCTGCATTGTGCTGCATAAACCACGTTGCTCAGTTTGTGCCTGGGTGTTTTATGGACAAGCTTGTTCCTTTGTGTACTCTTGGGCTAGAAGTGTGCACTTATGTTGCGTTGATTGAAGATTTATTATTTATTTATTTATTAAGTAGACTTATATACCGCTTCATGGGGCTTTCAGCCCTCTCTAAGCGGTTTACAGAGTCAGCATATCGCCCCCACAGTCTGGGTCCTCATTTCACCCAGATGGATAGATGATAGATAGATAGATAGATAGATAGATAGATAGATAGATAGATAGATAGATAGATAGATAGATAGATGATAGATGATAGATAGATAGATAGATAGATATAGAGAGAGGGAGGGAGAGATAGATATAGATAGATATAGATAGAATGAATAGATAGATAGATGATAGATAGATAGATAGATAGATATAGATAGATAGATAGATAGATATAGAGAGAGGGAGAGATAGATATAGAGGGAGGGAGGGAGGGAGAGATAGATATAGATAGATAGATAGATAGATAGATAGATAGATAGATAGATAGATAGATAGCAATAGCAGTTAGACTTATATACCGCTTCATAGTGCTTTTACAGCCCTCTCTAAGCGGTTTGCAGAGTCAGCCTATTGCTCCCAACAATCTGGGTCCTCATTTTACCCACCTCGGAAGGATGGAAGGCTGAGTCAACCTTGAGCCGGTGAGATTTGAACAGCCGAACTGCAGAACTGCAGTCAGCCGAAGTGGCCTGCAGTGCTGCACCCTAACCACTGCGCTACCTCGGCTGCCTGCAAGGAGTATAAATCCTTGCCTTCCCCACCATCCAGTCAGAGCTGAAGAAGCTTCTCGGATGGGAAGCGAAACGTCTTTAAGGGAAAACCAGGGAGTCCAGTTGCCTTTGGGCCTTTCAGTCGGGGCTTCCAGCTCCCCGGCTCAGCTGAGGCCGCCCCGTTCTCTTCCCCCGCAGGAACCCTGACCCAAGCCATCCGCAACTTTGCCAAGAGCCTGGAGGGCTGGCTGATGAGCGCCATGAGCGAGTTCCCGCAGCCGGTGGTCCAGAGCAAGGTAAGCGAACAGAGAGAAAGGCAGAGCCCCTCCCCGGCCCTCGGGGTGGGCTTGTGCGAAGCGCTGCGATCTCCCCACCCCCCACACCCGGAACAAAATTCCAACCCCCAAGCCTTCTGTTTGCTGGAACCCCCTTCTTCCCTTGGCGCTTCAAAGGCCAACCCTAAAGCTTGGCCGGGCCCATGGCTGCGCCGCCCCCCCTCCCTTGGATGCCCTGTGGCCGGTCCCGGATTTCATCCTATCAGTTCAGGCTCTCTGTCCACCTCCTGCCTCTCTTATGCCCCTTTCTCCGCTCTTTGCTGGGGTTGTGCAATGCAGTCAAAAAAGTCAAGATGGTGGCATGGATCGCGCCCGTTCTGACCGAGGCTTCCCAAGAGCACGAAGCCGACTCCTCGTCCCGATGAAACCCCTTTTTGTTTAGTTTCAAGGGAATTCCTCTCCAGCAAAGTCCCAGCCAACCGTCTCTCACGAGATTTCCCCACTAGAGACCTTGATCAGGCTTGGAGAGCTGCCAGGCCGATATCTTCCAAACGCCACGCTCTAGCAGCAATTCCTTGGCAAGGAGCCAGGAGCAGATCTTCACCCCGTTGAATTGAACTAATTGTCTCCTGCAAACTCCCCTCCTCTTCTGGCTCCTTTTAACACTCTAGAGTAAGACAAGTAACATCCTCATCTTTTAAGGGCAGTGAAGTAAAACATCAGAGCCTCAACTTTTGCTTGTGCATTTATGTATTAAATTTATTCGCCACCCATTTTTGACCCCAGGGCAACTCTGGCTGGCTTGCAATATTACAAAGATAAAACTGTACAAAACCCACGGGCACCGTGAATAAAACACTCTAGGAATCCAAATACTCGGCCCTAACTCCAAGACGGGGAGGGAGCGAGTAGGATAAGGAAGGGGGAGAGAAGAGATATACTATTAATCTGATCAACCATCCCGTATTTAATATGCACTACCCGTTTCTGTAACAACTCGTTTATCCAATCGGCAACACCCAAAGTTGAAAATTTATATATATAAAAACGGTTGTCTCTGTGTGTTTGTGTGCGTGTGTGTTCCAGCATAACTCTGGAACGCCTCGAGCAATTTCAACCAAACTTTGTACACTCTCTGGAGAAAAATATTATAGGGGTGAGACACCCCTAAAATCCCTCGGTGTGTGTGTTCTGTTAAGATGCAGCCTGTTGTGCCTTTAAACAGCTTCTACTGTACTGCAGTAAAATGGCTTCTAGTGTACAGTACTGTACTGGTAACCGTACTCCACCAGGGGCCTCCCTCTGGTAAGGGCGGAAAATCAAACATTAGAAATTACGTTTGGTCCGGACATTTTCCCCCTATAAATAAATACCTGGGCTACTCTAGTTTCATATAAATAAACTTTTCCAATTCCAATTCCATATGTTTCTTATTCCATCTCAGGCACACACAAACATTTCTTTTGAATTGGAATGTTAATTTGAAATACCCTGGCAGGTTTACGAGAAATTCCTGGGGGAGGCTTTGTGGGAGAGGATCCCTTGTTGTTTGAAAAGGGTCCCCGTGGGCCCCTCCCTGCCCCCGGCTTCCTACCTGGGGAGCCTCACGCGCTCTCTTCCCCCAGGTGAGCGTGGTGAGTGCCTTTGCCCAGACCCTGCGCAGGTACACCTCCCTCAACCACCTGGCCCAGGCTGCCCGGGCCGTCCTCCAGAACACCTCCCAGATCAACCAGATGCTCAGCGACCTCAACCGGGTGGACTTCGCCAATGTCCAGGTCAGTTCAGGTCTCGGGGTCTCCCGGAGGGAGGCGGAGCAGGGAGGGGTGCTGCGGACAAACTGCTGGATGGGACTCGTAGTTCTGTAGGATGCCGCCCAAAAGCCATACGTGAGAGTTTGTGTTTGCCACCAATATTTAGAATTTTGAAATTAAAGTCGGGGTTCATGGTGCTCTCTGAGCTTGGTGGTTTCCTTGCAGACGTTTCGTGGCCCAACTAGGCAACATCATCAGTGGTGGTGAAGGTGGGGTGGGCTCCCTTCTTTAGGTGCAGAAGCTTACCAAGGAGAAAATCAACACTCCCCGTTAATGCTGGTAAGTGATGTTACCACGTTGGGTAGTGCAAGGAGACCACCGAGCTCAGACATCACCAAGGGCCCCACCAAAAGAGAAACCCAGATAAGCAGGGATTAACACCAGAAAAACCATCAAGCAGAAAACAATGTCCCATCAACGCTGGCAAGGCAAGCTGCTATATATAAAGAAGAGAGCAAACCCCTCTGCCTTCTAGCACTGATGATGCTACCCAGTTGGGTCATGAAAAGTCTGGAGGAAAACCATCAAGTTCAGAGAGCACCCAGGACCCCCCAGTCCTCCTCTTCCCTTTCTCCCCCTCCTCCATCTCCTCCTCCTTCTTTCCCCCTTCTCTTCCTCCTTTCCTCCGCCTCCTCTCCTTTCTCCTTTTCCACAAACACCTACTCCCTTCTAGCACTGATGGTGCTACCCAGTTGGGTCATGAAAATTCTGGAAGGAACCCACAAAGCTCACAGATCACGCAGGATCCCACCCTCCTCCTTCTCTTTCTTCCCTTCCTCCCCCTCCTCCGTCTCCTCCTCCCCTCCTACTTCTCTTCCTCCTTTCTTCCTCCTCCAAACCCCTTCCCTTCTAGCCCTGATGATGTTACTTAATTGGGTCATGAGATGTCTGCAAGAAAACCATCAAACTCAGAGAGCACCAAAGACCCCACTGTTCTCCTCCTCCTCCTCCTCCTCCTCTTCCTCCTCCTCCCTTCTAGCCTTGATGGTGTTACTTAATTGGGTCAAGAAAACCTCCCAGCCCCAAGGACACCCCTCCCCCTCCCCCATGTCAGCCCTGAGCCTCAACCTTTCTCTTCCCCCCCCCCCCTCCCCCTGGGCAGGAGCAAGCCTCCTGGGTCTGCCAGTGCGAGGAGGGCCTGGTGCAGAAACTGGAGCAGGACTTCAAGGCGACGCTGCAGCAGCAGAGCTCCCTGGACCAGTGGGCGCGCTGGCTGGACGAGGTGGTCACGCAGGTGCTGAAGCCCCACGAGGGCGCGGCCAGCTTCCCCCGGGCGGCCCGGCAGTTCCTGCTGAAGTGGTCCTTCTACAGGTAAGGAGCCCTCTGCCTCCTTCCCCCCCCCAACTCCTCCTCTTCCTCCTCCAGAGCCTCGGCCCGAGTGTGGGGAGAAACTGACCGGGGCTGAGGTCTGATCTGCTAGCTTTCTCATTGGAGAGGAATCTCTGACCTGGAAGGGCATGTCGTCATCACATACCACACACACACGCTAATGCACTACTTGTAGTGATGGTGTTACTACCTAGCTGGGTCATGAAACATCTGCAAGAAAGCCACCCAGCTCAGAGAGCACCAAGGACCCCCACAGTCTTCCTCTCTTCCTCCTCTGCTACTCCTCCTCCTCCTTTCCTTCTATTTCTCCTTCTAGCATTGATGATGTTCCCTAGTTGGGTTATGAAACATCTGCAAGAAAACCACCCAGCTCAGAGAGCACCAAGGAACTCTCCATTCGACCCTACCCTACTATTCCCTTCTATCAGCGCACACACACACACACACACACAAACAGACACTCTGCTTTGCCAAGAGTCCTTCCCAGGGCAGGAAAAGGGCCATTCTGAAAGGCAGGAAGGGTCTCCCGCTCCTCCTCCTCCCCCCACCCACCCAGGTCTCAGGCTCAGCCGCCAGACGTCCCTTTTCTTTCTCTCCCCCCCCCCCAGCTCCATGGTGATCCGTGACCTCACCTTGCGCAGCGCCGCCAGTTTCGGCTCCTTCCACCTGATCCGCCTCCTGTACGACGAGTACATGTTCTACCTGGTGGAGCACCGGGTGGCCGAAGCCACGGGGGAAACGCCCATCGCCGTGATGGGAGAGGTGAGCTTCACCCTCTGCCCTGCAGGGAACACGCCGAATGGTGGCCGGGTGTATAACAGAACAACAGGCTCGAAAGGGACCCCGGAGAAACGTTCCCCTCTTAATTTTTTTTCAGTGTGAGCGGGAAAGTATAGTGTTTGAACGGCACATTTTCATGCCTGAGCAGCTGATTTTTTTTCACAGATGTTCACCTAAGACAATAACAAAATCAGTATTATTTTAAACTCAAAGTTATGTTTATTCAAGGGGCCCGCTTAATTAAAAGTGTTATATAATATCAGTGTCACTTAACAACGCTCCTGCTTAGCAACCAAAATGTTGACTCAAGAAACTCTGTCATTTGAAGCCCGCAAGTCTTAAAGCTGTCAAGTTACAAGGCCCTCGCACCCCTAACCCTTTAGAAAACAGAAACCCCAGGGGTGTTCAAACTTGATAGCTTTAAGACTTGTGGACTTCAACTCCCAGAATTCCTCCTCCAGTCATGTTGCTCTTTCGCCTCGGCGCCCCTCTGGCTACCTCCGTCCGGACCTGGCAGCTGCGGCGACGTCATCAGGCGGGATCTGCTCCATCTTCGGTTTTTCCACCGGGGGCAGGACCGCTGCTGAAGATGCCGACGAGCCCCCGCCGCCACCAGAATAACTGCTGCCGTCTCCTCCTCCTCCAACAGCACCACCACATTTGTCGCCCGGTGCTGCAGCTGAGGTGAAGCCGCCAAAGCTCCCGCTGGCGCCCCCGCCTGTGGCAGCGGCGCCTCCCCCTCCACTCGGAGCACCTGAGCTGGGCACCACGTTATCCCTGCTGCCGCCTCCTCCTCCACCGTGCTTTTGAGAAGCTATGAGGCCTTTTTTTCCTGCTCCCGCCCCCTCTGCCGCCTTCCTACTGGCTCCCTCGATGGCACCGCCATCGGGTTTCTCCTCACCACCTCACCTTTGACAGCGCTCCAGCGCCCTTTTCCCCTCCCTCGGTCGGTCTGCACCTGCCATCCAGCTCTCGCCCCGCAGAGGGGGAAAAGGCACTGTGGCTCCTCAAAAGCACGGCAGAGGAGGAGGGGGCGGGGTAACGCGGGGCCCAACTCAGGTGCTCTGAGTGGAGGGGGAGGCGCCACTGCTGCGGGCGGGGCCGCCAGTGGGAGCTTTGGTGGCTTCACCTCAGCTGCAGCGCGGGGCGGCAAATCCGGCAGTGCTGTTGGAGGAGGAGGAGCCGGGAGCAATTATTCTGGTGGCGGTGGGGGCTTTGGGGCTTCATTTCAGCCACAGCGCTGGCCACAAGCGGCTAGGATTGGCCACCCACAAAGGACCTCCCCGGTCTTGCTTTGCTGAACACAGGGCGACTGTCAGTAGTTTGAGCGCCGCAGCCGGTGCCTAGGAGGTCCTAGGAGACCGGCCATGCCACGTAAGCTCCTGCCGCTGTGTCATGTCCCGTCCCCCCCGTGCGCCCATGCTAACCCTAACCAGGACAAAAAATCCGAGGCCCCTCAGCTTCCGGAGCCTGTGACATTAGAAATCACTGTGCGGCAATTGAAAACTGCTGCGCGGTGTTTTCTTGCCACATGCGCGGCCGCGCAGCCGCGCACCTTAGAGGGAACATTGCCCTGGAGGTCTTCTAGTGCAGCCCCTTGCTCGAGCAGGAGACCCTGGACTGTTCTGGACAACGAGCTCTCCAGTCTCTTCTTAAAGACCTCCAGTGTTGGAGCACCCACAACCTCTGGAGGCAAGCAGGGGGAGCCACCTTCTCTTTCCTGTCATTGGGTGGGGGGGGGGTGTTGGGAGAGGCCCTTGGAAGACAAGTAATTGTGGCCAGTGAGGCAGGGGGACGCGGGTCCCCTGCTTGGGGGGGGGGAGTCTCTATGCCACGGGAAAATGCACCGCAGGACGAGAGTTAAACTAACATCAAAGAAAAGGTGGCGCAGTGGTTACAATACAGCATTGCAGACTGATTCTGCTGAGTGGTTCGATCCTGACCGGCTCAAGGTTGACTCAGCCTTCCGTCCTTCCTTCCGAGGTCAGTAAAATGAGGACCCAGATTTTGGGGGGCAAGAGGCTGACTCTGTAAACCGCTTAGAGAGGGCTGTAAAGCAGTATGAAGCGGTATATAAGTCTAAGTGTGAAGAGAGGGAGGGAAGAAAAGGGGAGGGAGGCAGGCAGGAAGAAGGGAGGCGGGGAGGGGAAGGAAGGAAGGAAGGAAGGAAGGAAGGAAGGAAGGAAGGAAGGAAGGAAGGAAGGGGTACGGTGGTCAGAATGCAGTATTGCAGGTTAACTCTGCATTCCGCTGCCAGCAGTTCGATCCTGACCGGCTCAATTTGACTCGGCCCCTGTAATGAGGAGCCAGATTGTTGGGGGGACAAAATGCTGATTGTGTAACCTGCTTAGAGGGGGCTGCAGAAGCCGTTGTGAAGTGGTATATAAGTCTAAATGATGGGGCTACTGAAGAACGGGTGCAAAAGGAGGGACCGAATGAAATGCGAACGGCAAAAAATGACCATCTATTTTGCACATTTATTTTAAATAATGAAATTAAATGGTTGAATTGTCCTGGGGAGACCCTCCAGAGATCCCCTCCCTTTGGCTTCTTGGCTAACCGGTTCTCTCCCCCCACCCTCACCCCTCCCCGGTCTTGGGAAACATCCGCCCTGAACATCCGCCGTCTTCTCTCTTCCAGTTCAGCGACCTGGCCTCCCTGTCCCCGGCTGTGCTCGAGAAAGGTACAGACCCCCTGCCTTTCCTCCACGGGGAGGCATCGCCCAGCCCGTTGGGGTGTTTAGCCACCCCCGCCCCGGGCTAAGGCTGGGCCCATCTTTCTCCTTTCCCGCAGACGCCTTCGGCAACCTGGGCCTCGAAGCCGGCGCCCGGGTGAAGCCCCGGGTGAAGCGCGAGCACAGTGACCCTGGGCCATCCTTGCAGGAGATCTAGGCTGACCGGGCAGGCCGCGTACCCGCCCCCTCTACTCCAACTCCGCCGAGAGTGCCAAAGCTTTCCGAACGACGCCCTGCGAGGACTCCCGGCCCTCCCGGACGACGGCGTGCCTCTACGTTCCTCCTCCTCCTCCGCCTTCTCGTGCTTACGAGTCTTCGCCAAAGACGGGCCGGTGTCCGGCAAGACAGAGAAGGCCCTCGACCGTTGGCCAGTCCTTCTCTTTGCAAGGATAACCCCCCCAAGCCGGCCCACCCCCCCGTCCTCCCTCCTGCTCTTATGCTTTGCCTTAACTGACTCCACTCCCCCAATGGGGAGCAACCTGCCGAGGTGCCACTGTGACCCTGGGGCGCTGATCGATTCTGCACCTGGCGAGGGAAGGGGAAGGGCGGCCTTCTGGCGTCCACTCCGACTCTTGCTCAATAAACGGACACTTGTGGCCAACCGCCAGCATCCCTCGCTGTGCTTCCATTCCCCTTCGCCTGTCGCCTCGCTCGACTAAGCGCACCGCCTCTTGGCCCCTCGGGACCCACCGACGCAGGTGGGATATCCTGGGAGAGCTTTTTTCAACCCAAGCCGCTTGAAGAGGGCTGGATTTTCACCTCCTAAAATCCCCCCCCCCCAAGCCAGATTGAGAAATGCCGGTAGTCCTCAACTTGCGATGGTTTCCTTTCGCGACAGTTCAAAATTACCCAATGACCATTGGGAAAAAAGGGACTCTCGAGACCTTTTTTCCCCCGGCCTTCTGACCATTGCGGCATTCCCCACCATCAGGGGATCCAGCTTGAGACGCTTGAGGCTGTCCCCGATTCCTATTTATGACGGTCCCAATGTCCCAGATCATACCCATACCCTCTTCCAACCTTCTGCCAATCACAGTCAACGGGAAAGGGCCAGGTTCACTTAACAACCGACCAACTTCAGTGATCCACTTAACAATGGCAGCAGGATGGGCACCGAAACTCGCTGAACAAGTGTCTCGAAATTTTGGGCCTGGCTGTGGTCGTTAAGTCGAGGACTACCGGTGCTCCCAGGGCAAACAGTGACTCTGTTGGCAGAATGGCAGCAAACTTCCCAGAATTCCCCAGGTTGTCGAGTCAGGATCTTCCTGCAGGTTTCCCCACAATCCTCAGCAAGCTGGAAAGGCCAACCCCAGCATGCCACGGTTACCTCTAGGCGCCCAGCGGCCCCTGTGGGAACTGCCGACCCTGTTTATAGGTTGAGCTTCTCTTTGGCAAACTGCACACGGCTTTCAATTGCGGGGCTGCAAGTTACAGCCGAAACCGGGGACCCCAAAGTGACGTGCTGCGCTAGGAATGCAGCAGTGGTGGGTTCCGGATCCCGTTGCAAAAGGGTACGGTTGCAACGGGGCCCAGCGTCCTCCACATGAACGTGCGCAGCGCCCGCACGCTACCTTCCAGTGACGCTTCCGCGATGCTCCAGCTGGTCAGCGGAGCGTCGCGCAGGTGCTATAGGAGGTGCTCTAAGAGCTTAAAGACAGGTAAGGATTACAGGCGGGAGGGTGGGGCCTCCAGAGCACCATACCGGAACGGTAACCGGTGCTCCGGGCAGTCACCGGTACCCCCGTATACCGGGGCATACCGCCTACAACCCACTACTGGAGTGCAGCAACAAAGCGGCGTGCCAAATATTGCTGTCGTTTATCGTTTAGGTGCGTTTATTTGTTCATTTGTTTGTTTTCATAATTGAGATAATAATTTAAAAGATTTAAGCAGCCCAGAGAACCAGTGGTGAGAATGGAGTATTGCAGGCTAACTCACTGCCAACTGCCAGCAGTTCGATCCTGACTGGCTCAAGCTTGACTCAGCCTTCCATCCTTCGGAGGTCGGTAAAAGGAGGACCCAGATAGTTAGGGGCGAGAGGCTGACTCTATAAACCGCTTAGAGAGGACTGGGGAAGCCCTGTGAAGCGGTATATAAGTCTAAGTGCTAAGTGGGAAGGAAAGGAAGGAAGGGAGGGAAGGAAGGAAGGGAGGGAAGGAAAGGGAGAAGGGAAGGAAGGACGGACGGGGGAGAGAGGGAAGGGAAGAAAAAAAGGAAAGGAAAGAAGGGAAGGAAGGAAGGGGCGAGGGACTGACTATAAACCGCTTAGAGAGGGCTGTGAAGCAGTATATAAGTCTAAGAGCTAAATGGGAAGGAAGGAAGGAAGGAGAGGGCAAGAGGCTGACTCTGCAAACTGCTTAGAGAGGGCTGTAGAGCACTGTGAAGCGGTATATATGTCTGAGCGCTACTGCTATTGGCATGGGTGGCATATCAAATGAAAGAGAAAAAGAAAGGAAAGAAAGAAAGAAATTTTTGGGGGGGAATGAATGAATGTGTCCGGGTTCCAAGTAATAAATCCATTGCAAGCAAGACCCCGAGGCACTTCAGTTCCTCAAAGTTTACCTTTAATGGAAGCATCCTATTGGCACATCTCTGGTGAAAACCGACATATCTGGAAACTCCTCGTTCAAAGTCAACGCTTGAGTGAATCAATGGATGAATGAAACCTCTACGATATCCCTGGGTGGCTCACATCAGCCACACGGGAAATTAAACACGCCGAGAATATTCAAACCATCATGCACGGCGCTGCTATTGCACTCCCACGCTGAATGCCCCCCCCCACCAGGGTGGGGTCTCCCTCCCTCCCTCCCCGGCACATCCAGTCAAGCTCCACCTGTGGCGTTAGCGGATTAAAGGCCGTTGAGAGTCCTTGAAACTTCCCTTGAGTGATAAAATGCCCCATTTCCCAGATGGGCCCGTGGGAGCTTCCACTTGGATCCCTCTACCAACCCGGGGGGGTTGGACTAGATGTCCTCGGGGAAGCGGGGAGGGGTCCCTACCACTCCAGGATCCCAGGGCAACTACAATTCCCATGAGTCACCCAGGTTCCCGTGAAACTGAATCCGACCAACAGAAAAGAGAGTCACACATATCGCGGGGGCCGCCACGTTTCAGGATACATGTTTTTTTTTTTAATGCGCCAGATTTATCCGAATCCAATTCTCTGCCATCAAAGATACGTCCAGGTTGCCCTCTCCTGCCCGTCTCAGAGGGCCAGCAGGGTGGTGTTTCCCTCTAGAGTCTCCCTGTTGCCCCCCTGCATGGATGCCCGTTCGGGTTTCCTGGCTCTGTTGCCGGGGCCCAGGTTCCTCCTCTTCTCCTCCAGGCCCGCGGGAGACCGGAGGAGTCTCGGGAGAGGCGGCGGGGAGCCCAGCCTGCTCTCCCAGGGGGGGCCCTCCCCGAAGGAGTTCACATCGTAGAGATAATCCAGACTGGTCACGGCGCTGAGGATCTCCGGCACGCTGTAGTCGAAGGAGAGCAGCTCGTCCGGCAGGTTGAGGGACCGGATGTCGCTGGACGAGTCCTCGCCGGAGAAGCAACCCTCTCGCATGGCAGCCTCCCCCGGAAGGGCGGCCTGGCCCCCAGCGCCCATCTCGTCCAGGGGGGCCTCAATGTCCGAATGGATGGGCGAGCAGTCAAAGAGCTTCATGGCATCTTCCAGGGGTACCTGGTCCAGCAGCTGGAAGGCCCCGCCTGGCTCCTCCAGCAAGGGGGTCTCCCGGGGCAGAATCCCCTCCAGGTTGACGCAAGGCTCCAGCTGTTCCATGCCCCCGCAGGCGACCGCCTCTTCAGGGTGGGCGATGGGGCTCAGGAGCGGCTCCCCCATCCCCAGGGGGACCTCGCTGACCTTGAAGTCGACTTCCTCCGCCGGGAAACCCTTGAAGACTGGGTAGGCCAAGCCGGCCCTGGGGTCGAGAGGCTGGTAGGGGCCCACCTGGCTGTGATGCTGCTGCTGCTGCTGCTGCTGCTCTTTGAGACTCGAACTCGGGACCACCGCCAAGAGTTTGTGCTCTTCCACGGGCATCAGGCTCTCGCCCGGCAGATGGGGCACCTCCACAAATGGGGGGCCGTGGGCCAGGTTGGCCACGAAGCCGACGTGGTCAGTCAGCTTGGCGGGGGACCCCTCGGGTTTGAAGAAGGGCATGGCAAATGGGGGGTGGCCAGCCACGGGCTGGTAGGCTGGGGCGTAGGGCAGCGGCTGGACCGAGCCCTTGAGGTACTTCTGGCTGTCCAGGAGGTAGGAGTTTTGGGGGTTGGGCCCACCGGACAGTTTGTAGACCGAGGGCTGGACGAAGTTGGCCGTGGCCCACTCGATGCGGTAGATGCGGGGGTCGAAGAAGCAGCCGCAGGGGGCCATGTGGAAGCCTGCAACGAGAGGCAAAACGTCACGAACCGCCAGAGGAGCTCCGTCCAAGGAGGGCCCAGCCCCAGAACCCCTCCAGGCCTCAGCCCAATTTCCGAGGGGGGGGCTGGGAATCATCCAACATGGCTTCCCTCGGGGCAGAGATGCCCTGAAGTCTGGGGAAGGCCTTGCCTGGCCAAAGCATGGTACAGAGGCCCACATGTGGGGCACAGAAAGGCTTTATGTGCAAGGAACCATTCCCACATGCTGCATTGGGTTGGCACAGAAGAGGGTCAGATGCAGAGATAGAGAGGGAGGGAGATGAGAGAGAGTGGGAAAGATGGAGGATAGATGAGATAGATAGATAGATAGATGATAGATAGATAGATAGATAGATAGATAGATAGATAGATAGATAGATAGATAGATAGACAGACAGACAGATGATAGATAAGATAAGATAGATAGATGAGATAGGGAGATGAGAGAGTGGGAAAGATGGAGGTTAGATGATTGATGAGATTGATTGATTGATTGATTGATTATTGAGATAGATGAGAGAGAGAGAGAGAGAGAGAGATGATAAGGAGGGAAATGAGAAATTGGGAAAGATGGATGGAAGATGGATAGATAGAAAGTAGATCTGGATGAATTGATGGATGGATGATAGGGAGGGAGGGAGATGAGAGAGGGAAAGATGGATGGATAGATAGATGAGAGAGAGAGAGATAGAAAGAAAGAAAATAGGAAAGGAGGGAGATGATAAAGAAAGATTAGAGACAGTGGGAAAGATGGTGGAGGATGGATAGATAGTAGATATAGATAGATGATGGATGGATGGATAGACAGACACATGATGGAGGGATGGATAAATGAGAGAGATGATGGAGGGATGGAGAGCTAGATGATAGGGAGGGAGGGAGAGAGAGATGATAGAGAAATATTAGAGACTGGGAAAGATTGATGGAGGATGGATGGATGGATGATAGGGAGGGAGGGAGATGAGAGAGGGAAAGATGGATGGATAGATAGATAGATAGATGATAGATAGATAGACAGACAGACAGACAGATAGATAAGACAGGATAAGATAGGATAGAATAGATGATAGATAGATAGATAGATAGATAGATAGATAGATAGATAGATAGATAGATAGATAGATAGATAGATAGATATGATAAGGAAAGAGATTACAGATGGAAAGATAGATAGAAGATAGATATAGATGGATAGATCATAGGGAGGGAGGGAGGGAGATAAGAGTGAGAAAGATGGAGGAGGGATGGATAGATAGATGAGAGGGAGGGAGGGAGAGCTAATTGCAACATGAACCATCCATCTTGCACATTAGAGGAATATTGATGGACATCAAAATGTCCAATCCTGATGTTGTCCCCTGGACTGGGAGGGGGGGCAGGTCTGCCCCCATAAGGGGGAGTGTGATTCCCACCATCCCCCCACCCATCCTCAGGACCCCTAGGAGATGCCTGTCCAACTCCACCCCACCCCGTTTCCTTCCAAGAACCTTTTTTTTAAAAAAATGAGTTTAATTTCCTTTTCCTTCCACCCGCTTCCACATCTGGGTTTTACAATAATAACTATTGTTTGTTCTCCCCCCTTTTTTTAAAAAAAGCTTTGTGCACCCATTGATCACATCTGCTTTTACTTGCTCTTCACACCCACCTCCACAAACAGTTCGGCTGAGGGTTAGAGTTGAAACAAGCCCATGATCATAATTTTTATGTCCCTGCTCCGCAAGGACCCTAAAATATTGCCCCGAGGGATTGCATCTGCGGTGGATGAAAACTCTTTGGAGATGGGACGTTTCACCACAATGGCGGTCAAAACAAAAGGGACAAGCCAGCATCCTTGCGTTGTTGTTGCCCAAATGCCTCTCTGCCACAATGGCTACTTTCTACGCACCACGACAAAATTTACCTGCTGGGGGCGCTGCGCAAAGATCTTGACTGGGCGGGTGGTACAAACTGGGAGTCCCTGTAACGACAACACAAGACGACTCAGCCCCTTTCCAGGGTTCTTTGATTAAGCCAGGATTGGTGGCTTCTCCTGGTTTACCACTGTTTAAACTCTGGAATTTTCCATTTTAAGCCGTGTAGGTTTCGGCTGCAAGCTTGTAGGGGGTGGCGAATCCGGGCTTAGCTTGACCACGCCTTGAGAAGTTCATTTTTAACCCGCTGGCCTCCTGTTTGGGCTGGAAAACAGCTTAATGTAGGTTTGGGTTGTAAGTGAAGGTTGCAGCTGCTCTTCCAAATCGCTCGCCCTGCTTTCCACAGTGGGACAATTGGGAAGAAACATGGAAGAGAAGGCTGCATCCACTAAAGGTTTTCTCAACCCTGCAGAAGTTTGCAAGAAGTTTTTGCTCTCCTTCCAAGACTGAATTTTGGGGTGGTGGTGGTAGGAAACCAGCTACATCCTGGGCAAAGGGGCATCTTAAACCCCCCCCTTCCCACATCCCATCAGGAAATTTCAATTGGGGTCAAATTTGAGAGCGAGGGGTCTGGATGGATTCTCTCTCTTTCTTTTTTGTGGCAGAAATGGTGCAAATCAACCACCCTTGGCCCAGCCGAGAATTTCGCCTCTCCGGGGATCCCTCAGCGGGTCCAAGCAGTGAAAGAGGGGGGGTTGCACCCCTGCCCCTTCAACGGGGCAGGAAAGCAAGGATGCCCCATGAAGAATGAACCCAGGAGCAGGGGGTCAAGCCATAAAACAGATTAATTCCTTTCCCTGGGCAGCAGCTGAGGGCTCCCTGGGGACGTCAGCCAGGTCTGGGTGGGTCCAGGGAGTTGCAACGGGGCACTGTGCCCTCCTAGATGAGGGTCCAAGCCAGGGAAGGCATAGAGCCATGATGGTGAGCCCATGGCACGGGTGACAGAGGTGGCACGCAGTGTCCTCTCTGTGGGCACCGATACCAGCAGTTCTTCTGGTTTCTGGCGTGCGCTTGTGTCCTGGCCACATGGTCTTTGGGTTTCCAGAGACCAGCTGGCCGGGGGATGCGCATGAGTGCGCGTGTGTTCCGGTTTGGGTATTCGGTGCCGAAAAAGGCTCTCCATCCCTGGCACAGACGAGCCCTCCCCAGGGCTGCCACTCTGGCTATGGGTCGAGTGACGGATGCCTACCTACAGAGGCAAGGTTTTCGGGCAGGACAAACGCCGGGAAACCTCGGTTGTGTTGCTGCCCGTCTGCTCGCTCTAAGGGTCGAGAGGCGTAGGTCTCGTGCTGGGGGTAGAAGACTTTGGGCTGCTGCATGCTCCTTCTGGGGGCTGAAGGACCGTCTTCCCACCTGGACCCCCGTGGAGGGAGGGGCGTGGCTTCCTGGAGTCCGTTGCCATGGGCACCCTTCTTCTGTTTGCGTGGTTACTCAGGAACGGGTTCCAGGCGGGTCCTTTAAGGTTCTGCATCCCTTGACCCTTGCGGGACAGGTGGGTGGGTGGGTGGACGGGCAGCGGGGTGGGTGGGGGAGAGAGAGAGAAAGGGTGGGCAAGAGAGGTAAGTGAAAGAAGAACCAAGGTGGGGCCAAGGGTCCGCTTCTGGTCAGAAGGTCCAGGGCACACATTGTCCTCCTTTGGATGTTCCAAGAGTCACCTTTGTGGAAGGAAAGAATCATGTGGGCACCAAGAGGCCTCGCCCCAAATCTGAGCTGTGCCCTCCCCCACAAAAAAAACCTTCAGGGGCAACTGAAAAAGGCAAGATGGCCGCCCCGGCGGTCTAATTGAAGCTCTGCCTTTTGCGTGGCGGTTACGATCGGTCCATGGCTGGCCCCCTCTGGGTCTCCCTGCTCTCTCCTTCCTCCCCCCCCCACCTCAAAACAACGTCTCCACGCCCATTTGGGTCCTTGCTTGTCACGGGGAGCGGGCAGAGTATCCATGGGGCCATGGTTTATCTGGGTCTTGTTTTGCAACGCTTTGCCCTTCCAATCAGCGGCATCTTTGTGGGGGGCCCTTTGTGCTCTCTGGGCTTCGGGGTTTGGCAGACGTTAATTACCCAACTAGGCAACATCATCAGTGTTAGTAGGGGGGTGTGGGGGTTTGCTCTCTGTTTATGTGCTGGTGGCTTGCCTTGTCCGCGTTGGCGGAGGAATGTTTGTTTTTGCCTCCTTGATTAGGATATTGCTTGGTTATTTGTCTTGTATTAACACCCGTTTATCTGGATTTCTCTTTCTGTGAATTCCTTGAGCTTGGTGGTTTTCTTGCAAATGTTTCATGATGACCCAACTAGGTAACATCATCAGCGGTGATGGAGAGTGTGCGCTTTGCTCTCTGTTTATATACTGTGGCTTCTCCTGTCCGTCTTGGCGGGGGGGAGCCAGTTTTTCTCTTGATGGTCCCTTGATTCGGGCGCTGCTCGATCGTTTCTCTGGTGTTAATAATCCCTGTTTATCTGAGCTTCTTTTTCTATGGAATTTTTGGTGCTCTCTGAGCTTGGTGGTTTTGTTGCAGGCGTTTCATTACTCAGCTAGGTAATATCACCATGGCTGTAGCTAAGGATGTTGCTATAGCAATATAGCAATAGCAGTAGACTTATATACCGCTTCATAGGCCTTTCAGGCCTCTCTAAGCAGTTTACAGAGAGTCAGCATATTGCCCCCAACAATCTGGGTCCTCATTTTACCCACCTCGGAAGGATGGAAGGCTGAGTCAACCCTGAGCCGGTGAGATTTGAACCGCTGACCTGCTGATCTAGCAGTAGCCTGCAGTGCTGCATTTAACCACTGCGCCACCTTGGCTAAGGACCTCACAGCTCAACTCTGAACTACAAATATTTCCCTCTTATCTGTTGTGTCTCTAAAATGCTTTTGTGTGTTTGTGTGAATGTGTGTGTAAGCCATCCAAAGTTGTTTGCAAGTTGGGTGTTCACTGCGCTGTGTGAAGCTATAGATAGTTGGCTTACCGCCCTTCGCTCAGTGACCAAAGTTATAACAGCACTGCAAAAAGAGTGACTTACGACCATTTTTCACACTTATGATTGTTGCGGCATCTCACAATCACATGCTCAAAATTCAGGCCCTTGGCAAAAGACTCATATTTACGACAGTCACGGTGTCCCACGGTCACACGATCCCCTTTTGCGACCTTCCGTGGGGAAGCCAGATTCACTTAACAACTGTTCCAGGTATCTCCTTCATTTTAAGGAGGGGGGGGGGGGCGCCTGTCAAATTCCAAAGTGTGCTTTTGTTGTTGTTGCGGCCATTATTGCTTCTCAGCTTGCCAAGGAACTCGGAGGGAGGGAAAAGGGAGATGGAATTGCAGGCTCCAGATATCAAGAAGACAGCCGTGGGAACCAAGGTCCCTTGGGCAGGTGTCTGCCAGAGCCAAAGGCTTTTTCTCATAACAATATAATGAGACTCAATTGGACAATGTGACCTGGTCTAATAGGGGGAGGCAGAATCTCTACTTTAATTCTGTGGGCTTCCGCAGGAATTAGCCAGATCTGGTTTTGCCCTCATCTGGGCCGAAAATGATGTACTCAGGAAAGTTTTGCATTAAGAGATTGGATCGGCTCAGCCGTGTTTGCTTCGGTTGGTTCATGAATCAGTTCCTCCTTTCCTTCCTTCCTTCCTTCCTTCCTTCCTTCCTTCCTTCCTTCCTTCCTTCATTCATTCATTCATTCATTCATTCATTCATTTCTTCTCCTCCCTCCTTCTTTCCCTCCTTCCTTTCATTTTCCTTCCTTACTCCCTCTTTTCTCTCTCACTTTTTCCTCCCTCCCTTTCCTCTCTCTCTTTCCTTCCTTCCTCCCTTCCTTCCTCTTTCCTCTCTCACTTTTTCCTCCCTCTCTTTCCTCTCTTTTTCCTTCCTTCCTCCCTCCCTTCCTCTTTCCTCTCTCACTTTTTCCTTCTTTTTTTCCTCCCTCCCTCCCTCCCTTCTTCCCTGCCATTTGCCTGAAACTGTACAGTGTTTCTTTCTTGCACCAAGGGGGTTGGACTAGAAGGCCTCCAAGGTCCCTTCCAATCCTATTGTTCTCTGTTCCACTCTCCATTACTCTATTCCCTCCCTTCCTCCCAAGACAGTGGTGGGTTTCCAAACAATTTCGAACCTACTCTGTGGGTGTGGCCTCCTTTGTGGGAGTGGCTTGCCGGCCATGTGACCTGGTGGGAGTGGCTTGCCGGCCATGTGTTTTCTTTCTCTCTCTCTGTCTCTCACTCTCTCTCTCTTTCCTTCCTTTTGTCTCTCTGTCCCTTTTTCCTTTTTTCTTTCATCTCTTTCTCACTCTTTCTTTCTTTCTCTTTCTCTCTCTGTGTGAGTCTGTCTGTGTGCGTGTGTGTGTGTCAGTGGTGGGTTTCAAAAATTTTTGGAACCTCTTCTGTAGGTGTGGCCTGCTTTCCAGGTAACCTCTTCTAACCGGTTTGGTAGATTTGACGAACCGGTTCTACCGAATAGGTGCGAACTGGTAGGAACCCACCTCTGTCCCAAGACAATTCAAATCAGTTGCATCCAAGGTAAAATAGATGTTCCGTTTGGAACATTTTCATTGCGTGAAAAAGAGTTTTGGAGACACGTGGAATACGGAGCCCATCGCTGTCATTTGGCCGCAAAAAAATAAAAGGCGAATGTAATTCTGGGCAGCTTCAACAAAACGAAATTTTCTGAGAAAAAAAGAGAAATCCGTTCCTTTTTATTGTGCATTCGTCAGATTCCCTCCGCCCGGAATACGGTACATTTTGAGTCGCGTTAAGAAGGACCAAAGAAACCCATCCAGGAAGGACCAGGAGGCCAGGCGGGCAATTGGAAACAACCTTTTGGGCAACAGGGCCCACTTCCACCGAGAGGGGTTTTTCCGTGGACCAGAGGGAGACGTCGTGGGCCATATCGGATCCAGCCCACAGGCCTTGGGTTTGACACCCTTGATATAGGGCCCTGATGGCACACCTTTTTTTGGCTCGCGTGCCAAAAGCAGGGGGGGCGAGCGCAGGGGGGGGAGTCGGGCGCGGGCCTGCCACACCCATAATGCTTTGCGCACAACCCCTCCTGAAGGCCCCTGAAGGCTCCGGAGGGCTAAAACCATCCCTACGAGCAAACCGGAAATCCGTTCCTCAAAAGGCCGGAATCATCTGGCCAGGGTGCACCTGCGCGCTGGCCAGCTTACAGGGCAATGCCTCGCGTGCCCTGACCAATGGCTCCGTGTGCAATGCGTGCTATAGGTTCGCCATCACGAGTATCTGGTCTCCTGCTTGAGTTCTTATCCCTTTAAACCAGTGTTTCTCAACCTTGGTAACTTGAAGATGTCCGGACTTCAACTCCTAGAATTCCCCAGCCAGCGAATGCTGGCTGGGGAATTCTGGGAGTTGAAGTCCAGACATCTTCAAGTTGCCAAGGTTGAGAACACTGCTGTAAACTGAACGGCCTCATCAAAAAAACTTCCCTGTTTGAAGTGGGTTCCAGCCTGTTTTTCTCACCGGGCTGCCACGGCACTTAAAAAAACAAACAAAAGAATCAATAAACAGATTTGTAAAGCTCTAGAAACAAAGTTATAACTAGTAGCCAGCAGGAGTTGGTTAGAAACATGTCGGGTCAAACCAATCTCATTTCATCCTTAGACAAAGTGACCAAATGAGCAGAACAGCGAAATGGAGATAGTAAGACTTAAGACTTCAGAAGGCATTCGACAAAATAAACCACACCCTACTTCTAGGAAAATGCGGGAAAGACAGCGTCGCCGCCAGATGGATTTCTACCTGGCTGACACACCGTACTTAAGGAAAGACTGGAGGGTCAACCTGTCTGAAATACTACGGGGTCTCCTGCTTGAGCAAGAGGTTGGGCTAGAAGACCTCCGAGGTCCCTTCCAGCTCTATCCTGATTAAGGATGAATTAACAGAGGGATAGAACCAAGATCCCAGTGTTAGTATCATTTTTTAATGCCTTGGTAAGGCCACACTGGGAATACGGCATCCAGTTTTGGTGACCACAATATAAAAAATGTTGGGACCCTTAGAACGAGTGCGGAGAAGAGCAACCAGAAGGATGAGGGGGCTGGAGGCTCAAACATACGATGGACGGTTGCAGGAACTGGGCCTGGCTAGTCTAGGGAAGAGAAGGACCAGGGGAGACAGGAGAGCATCTTCCAATACTCGAAGGGCTGCAACAGAGAGGAGTTAGGGGGTCAAGCTATTTTCCAAAGCACCCAAAGGCCAGTCAAGGAACAATGGATGGAAAGTGACCAAGGAGAGTTTCAGCCTAGAAATAAAGAGGGACTTTCTGACAATTAACCAGCGGAATGACTTGCCACCAGAAATTGTGGGTGCTTCATCAGTGGAGGCTTTCCAGAAGAGACTGGGCAGCCATTTGTCTGAAACAGGATATCCCGCTTGAGCAGGGGGCTGGACTAGAAGACCTCCAAGGCCCCCTCCAACCCTGTTATCCTATGTTCGAATCTGAAGGTACCAAAATGCTCTTAAACGCGTTTCTGGAGAGAGCAAAGAAGCTTCTCGGATGAGAAGCAAAGAAAAAACCAGAAAGTCCAGCTGCCTCTTGAGAAAAAAGGGCCTTCGGGACGGGCGTCGCCTGGAGGACGGAGAATCTCCAGAGACATTTTTGGGGAAGAAAAACTGAGTTTCTGGTGAATTTCCGGTCTTTGGTTTGCCTTCTTCCTTTTGGATGAGTGGGTGCGCAAGCGATCGAGGGCAGGGGGTGGGGCGGCCTGCAGACGGTCCCTGCCACCGCCTTCCCGGGCTCCCCGAGGCCCCCATAAATAGCTGCCAGGTCCAGTCCTGGAGGACCCAATTGCGGGGGGGGGGGATATATGGCAGCTTGCGCATGGCTGACCCGCCGGCCGGGCCGCTAGCACCACTTGAGGGGCTTCTGGATCTTGACGTAGGGCAGCGCAAAGGGGAGGTTGCTGCTGGGCCAGTACTCCATGGAGGGCTCGCTGGCTGGCAGGTCGTGGTAGATGTCGAAGAAGAGGATGAGGGTGATGCAATGCAGGAGGGCCATGTTGATTAAGATGTGCCTGTGGAGGGAAGCAGAGCAGCCTCAGTCACTTCCGCTTCATCCCCTTCACCCTCTGGGTTCACCCGGAGGTGATCTAGGGCAACTCATAACCATATCTCTCTCCCACCCTCCTTCCCTCTCTCCCTCTTTCTCTCTCTCTCTCCTTCCCTCCTCCTTTCCTTTCTCCATCTTTCTCTTCCTTTCTCCCTCCTTCCCTCTCTCCCTCCCTCCTGCCTCCTCTCCCACCCTCTTTCCCTCTCTCATTCCCTCTCTTCTCCTTCCCTCTCCCCCTTCCCTTCCTCCTTCCTTCTCTCCCCTCCCTCCTTCCCCCTCTCCCTCTTTCTCTCCCTCTTTCCTTCTCTCCCTTTCTCTCTCTCCCTCCCTTCCTCCTTACCTCTCCCTCCCTTCTTCCCCCTCTCCCTCTCCCTCCCTCCTTCCTTTCTCCCTCCTTTCCTTTCTCCATCTTTCTCTTCCTTTCTCCCTCCTTCCCCCTCTCCCTCCCTCCTGCCACCTCTCCCACCCTCTTTCCCTCTCTCCCACCCTCCTTCTCTCTCTCACTCTTCCTCTCTTCTTCCCCTCTCCCCCTCTCTCCCTTCCTCCTTCCTTCTCTCCCTGCCTCCTTCCCCCTCTCCCTCTTTCTCTCCCTCTTTCCTTCTCTCCCTTTCTCTCTCTCCCTCCCTTCCTCCTTACCTCTCCCTCCCTTCTTCCCCCTCTCCCTCTCCCTCCCTCCTTCCCCCTATCCCTCTTTCTCTCTCCTTCCCTCCTTCCCTCGCCCTTTCTCCCTCCTTTCCTTTCTCCATCTTTCTCTTCCTTTCTCCCTCCTTCCCCTCTCCATCCCTCCTGCCACCTCTCCCACCCTCTTTCCCTCTCTCTCACCCTCCTTCCCTCTCTCACTCTTTCTCTCTCTCTCTTCTTCCTTCCCTCTCCCCCTCTCTCCCTTCCTCCTTCCTTCTCTTCCTCCCTCCTTCCCCCTCTCCCTCTTTCTCTCCCTCCTTCCTTCTCTCCCTTTCTCCCTCCCTCCCTTCCTCCTTACCTCTCCCTCCCTTCTTCCCCCTCTCCCTCCCTCCCTCCCCCTATCCCTCTTTCTCTCTCCCTCCCTCCTTCCCTCTCTTCCTCTTTTCCTTTCTCCACCTTTCTCTTCCTTTCTCCCTCCTTCCCTCTCCCTCCCTCCTTCCTCCTCTCCCACCCTCTTTCTCTCCCTCTCTTCTTCCTTCCCTCTCCCCCTCTCTCCCTTCCTCCTTCCTTCTTTCCCTCCTTCCTTCCCCCTCTCCCTCTTTCTCTTCCTCTTTCTCTCCCTCCTTCCTTCTCTCTTTCTCTCTCTCCCCCTCCCTTCCTCCTTACCTTTCCCCCTCTCTCCCTCTCTCCTTTCCTCTCTCCCTCTTTCTCTCTCCCTCCCTCCTTCCCTCCTCCTCTCTCCCAACCTCCCCCTCTCCCTCCATCTCCTCCTCTCCCTTCCCCCCTCTCTCCCCTCCATCTCCCCCACCCTCCCTCCCTCCCTCTTACCAGAAACTGTGGAGGTAGCAAAAGTTGAGCCTTTGGCAGAAGCCGCAGAAGAATTTGTCCACCAGCCAGCAGCTGATGGCGATGACCCACCAGAAGGTCATAGTCAAGGCGGCACGCCTAACGGCCGGGCTGTTCAACCTGCGGAAGGGCTCGAGGGTTAGCGGCCCTTCGGCTGGCCGGCCGGCAGATCAAGGCCACCCATCCTGTGTCCCAGCCGGAGTCCCTGCTCTGGGCTGCCCTGCAAATAGGGACCCCCCCCCCACACCCCCACCCTGGGTCTCGCTCGGCTAAGCGGCAGCTGGGCTCAGGCTTCCCGACAGAATACAGGGAGTCCTTGATTTACGACCGTTCGTTTTATTGGCCAAAATGACAACGGCCCCAAGAAAAAGCGACCCAGGGCCCAAATCTCAGCTGCCCGCCCTCTTCCCTTCTGGGGGGATCCCCGCTTACCTGCGCACTTCCACAAAGGCCAGGTAGAGCAGGTGGAAAGCCACACAGTTGAGGACGTAGGCGTTGAGGGCCGGCTTGACGAAGGACATCAGGGTGCTGGTCACTGTCACCGTGGCCACAAAGGTGAGGAACTGCTCCCTAAGGGAGGGACGGCCACGTTCAGGCCTTTGACCCTGGAGGCGGTTCCTCCTCCTCCTCCTCCTTTCCCCTTCTCCTTTTCCCTCTCTTCCTCTTCCTCCTCCTCCTCTCCTCCCCCCTCAACCTTCTTTCTTTCTTTCTCCTCGTCCCCGTCCGCCCCTTCTCCTCTTCCTCATTTCCTTATTCCTCCTATTCCTCCGCCTTCTCCCCATCTCTCTTCCCCCTTCTCCCTCTCCTCTCCTCCCTCATTTCCTTCTTCCTCTTCCCTCTCCTTGCCTCTGCCCAACCTTTTCTTTCTTCTTCTTTCTTTCTTTCTTTCTTTCTTTTTCCTCTCCCTCCCTCTCCTCTTCCTCATTCCCTTCCTCCTCCTCCTTTCCTCCCCATCTCTCTCCCCTCCTCCTCCACTTTCCTTTTCCTCCTCTCCTTCCTTCCTTCCTTCCTCCTCCTTTTCCTCCTCCTTCCCCTTGTCCCTCTCCTCCTCTTCCTCATTTCCTTCCTCCTCCTCTTCCTCCTCTCCTCCCCCTCAACCTTCTTTCTTTCTTTCTCCTCCCCCTCCCTCTCCTCCTCTTCCTCCTTTCCTCCTTCCTCCTTTCCTCCCCATCTCTCTCCCCCTCCCCTTCCTCCTCTTTCCTTTGCCTCTTCTCCTCCTCCTCCCTTCCTCCTCCTTTTCCTCCTCCTCTCCTCCTTCCCCTTCTCCCTCCTCCTCTTTTCCTCCTCCTCTGCTTCCTCCTTTCCTCTTCTGTCCTTCTTCCTCTCTCCTCTCCCTTCTCCGCCCCCCCCCACAGCAAGATCCACCGGACACCATCCCCAAAAGTTGCCAATTCCAATAAAACACCGGTTGAATGACTCCCTCTTGGCTTTGGAGGACAAGTGGGGGGGGGGCAATACGCGGCCCCTGTGGCTTGTCTGATGCACCTGAGGTTGT
>NW_028261381.1:182148530-182155088 GCF_051295495.1 Thamnophis sirtalis | reverse complement strand
AAATGAGAAAAGAATAGAATATAGAATAAAAGAACAGAATAGAATAGAATGGAATAGGAATAGGAATAGAATAGGAATATGAAATGAGAAAAGAATAGAATAGAATATAGAATAAAAGAATAGAATAGAGTATGAAACGAGAAAAAAATAGAATATAGAATAAAAGTATAGAATAGAATATGAAAGAATAGAATATAGAATAAAAGAATAGAATAGAATATGAAAGAATAGAATATAGAATAAAAGAATAGAATAGAATATGAAAGAATAGAATATAGAATAAAAGAATAGAATAGAATATGAAAGAATAGAATATAGAATAAAAGAATAGAATAGAATATGAAATGAGAATAGAATAGAATACAGAATAATAGAATAGAATATGAAAGAATAGAATACAGAATAAAAGAATAGAATATGAAAGAATAGAATAGAATATAGAATAAAAGAATAGAATATGAAATTAGAATAGAATATAGAATAATAGAATAGAGTAGAATATGAAAGAATAGAATAGAATAGGAATAAGAGGAACAGAATAGAATAACAGAGTCAAAAGGGACCTTGGAGGTCCTCTAGTCCAAACCCCTACTTAGGCAGGAAACCCTGCACCACTTCAGACAAATGGTTGTCCAGCATCTTCTTCAAGTGTTGGAGCATTCACAACTTCTGGTGGCAAGGAGTTCCGTTGATTAATTGTTCTGACTGTCAGGATTTTTCTCCTTCGTTCTAGGTTGCTGCAGTTTTGATCCCCTGTCCCAGACTCTGAACTTTGGGGTGCAGAGGAGACCCCCTCCCCACCCTCCACCCCCTGCCCTTCGGTAGGGGGGGGGCAAGGAAGGAGCGGCTGGGGGGGGTGGGGGTCTTCCTTAACCTGTTTTTGATGAAAGAAGGGAAATAGCGGATGGGGAACCAGAAGCCGTAGGAGACGCAGAGGGTCCACAGGATGGACAGCTCGTCCAGGAGCTGCCCGGCGTAACTCAGGGTCATGTGGTAGTAGAAGGAGAAGACGCCTGGGGAGGAAGAGGGGCGGCTGAACGGAATGACAGAGTTGGAAAGGGACCTTGGAGGTCTTCTAGTCCAACCCCCTGCTCCAACAGGCCCTCTCCTCGCCAGCAAAGCATCTGGGCTCCCATTGAGGCCCATCCTCAGAACCCCTTAGCGACCATTGGAAAAAGATGTCATAAAATCAGATCAATGGCCTGATGACCCGCTTTATGACCGTCGCGGCTGAGGGCCGTAGCAGGCAGGCTCCATTACGGTCATAAAATGAGGACTGTGCTTTCTCCAAAGTGTCCTTCCTACAGGTTGTCCCCAAATTTAGGTTGCTAAGGGAGACGGTGCAGCTTCGCTTCATTTTACAACGCTTGGCAATTGACTCATATTTATGACGGTTGCAGTGTCCCGGGGTCACGTGATTCCCCCCCTTTTGCAATGTTTCTGGCGAGCAAAGTCCACTGGGGAAGCCAGATTCGCTTAACAACCGTGTGACTCACTGAACAATTGCAGTGATTTGCTTAATGACGGTGTCAAGAAAGGGCCGTAAAATGGGGCAAAGCTCACCTGTCTTGCTTGGCAATGGACATTTTGGACATTTCGAAGATAATCTAGCCTTAAAATAAAGATGGGACTAGTCCTCTTGATGCTGATGCTTGGCTGGTCTTCCTCGCAGGGCTCAATGGCGGGGGGGGGGGGCTGGCTTCCTGCTGACGTCAGAGCCCCCATAGTCACCTACCGATAAACAGCTGCAAGATGACGAAACCCCGGATCGGCACAGGACGATAGCGGGTATAATCGGTGTTGAGCCACAACATCAGGGGGGCCAGGATGAAAAAGGCCACGTTGGTGATCTGCAAGAGGAAGGGAGGGAGGGAGGAAAGGAAGAAAAGGGAGGAATGAAGGAAGGAAAAGGGAGGGAGGGGAAGAAAAGGAAGGAAAAGGGAGGGAGGAATGAAGGAAGGAAAAGGGGGAGGGAGGAAAAGGGAGGGAGAGAGGGAGGAATGAAGGAAGGAAAGGGAGGAATGGGGGAAAGAAGGAAGAAAAGAGGAGGAATGAAGGAAGGAAAAGGAGGGAGAGGGAGGAAAGAAGGAAGAAAAGAGGGAGGAATGAAAGAAGGAAAAGGGTGGGAGTAAAGAAGGAAGGAAAGGGAGAGAGGAAGAAAGGAAGGAAAAGGGAGGGAGGGAGGAAGAAAAGGGAGGGAGGAAAGAAGGAAGAAAAGGGAGGGAGGGAGGAAAGAAGGAAGGAAAAGGGAGGGAGGGAGAAAAGAAGGAAGGAAGGAAGGAAGGAAGGAAGGAAGGAAGGAAGGAAGGAAGGAAGGAAGGAAGGAAGGAAGGAAGGAGAAAAGAGACAAAAAGGATTAACAATGTTAGAAGCCCATACAGGGCAAATATGTCAGAGTGGGGGGAAAGTCACTCTTTGACACACACACACCCGGGAACTATTGAGCCACCGGGACAGAATAAGGAATGGGACCTTGGAGGTCCTCTAGTCCATCCCCCTGCTCAAGCAGTAGACCCTATGCCATTTGAGACTAAGGGCTGTCCCAGTCTCTTCTTTAAAAAGCCTCCAGAGATGGAGCCCCCACGATTTCTAATGGCAAGCAGTTCCACTGGTTAACTTTTCCTCACTGTTAGGAAGTTTCTCCTTAGTTCCAGGTTGATTCTCTCCTTGCTTAGTTTCCATCCGTTGCTTCTTGTCCTGCCTTCAGGGGCTTTGCAGAATAGCTTGAGCCCCCCTCTTCTTCTTTGGGGCAGCCCCTCATCCTTCGTATGTTTCAGCCTCCAGGCCTTTGATCCTCTTCATTGCTCTTCTCTGCACTTTTCCCAAAGTCTCCCCATCTGTTCAATATTATGATTATGTCATGTCTGGTGTTGTGGTATGTGATGTGTTGTGCTTTGTTGTGTTATGTGTTATGCTATGCTATGTGGAGAGCCAGTTTGGCATAGTGTTGATGACACCTGGCCAGAAACCGGAAGCTGTGGGTTTGAGTCCTTCCTTGGGCACCAAGCCAGCTGAGCTGGGCCACCCGGTGCCTCTCCCGCCTCCTCCTCGCTCCTAGAAAGGAGGGAGAAGTCGAGGGGAAACCACGTCTGGCAAATCCTTGCCAAGAAATCCTCCGGGACCTGTCTGGGCAACCTCCGAGAATTGGCGAAGAGGGAATGGAAGGAGGGAAGCAAGCTGTTTCCACGGCACATAGCAATAGCAGTAGCAGTTAGACTTATCTACCGCTTCCTAGGGCTTCCAGCCCTCTCTAAGCGGTTTACAGAGTCAGCATATCGCCCCCAACAACAATCCGGGTCCTCATTTCACCCAGATAGATAGATAGATGATAGATGATAGATGATAGATAGATGGATAGATAGATAGATAGATAGATAGATAGATAGATAGATAGATAGATAGATAGATAGATAGATAGATAGATAGATAGATAGATAGATATAGAGAGAGGGAGGGAGGGAGAGATAGATATAGATAGATATAGATAGAATGAATAGATAGATAGATGATAGATGATAGATGATAGAGATAGAATAGATAGATAGATAGATAGATAGATAGATAGATAGATGATAGAGATAGAATAGATAGATAGATAGATAGATAGATAGATAGATAGATAGATAGATAGATGATAGATAGATAGATAGCAATAGCAGTTAGACTTATATACCGCTTCATAGGGCTTTCAGCCCTCTCTAAGCGCTTTACAGAGTCAGCATATCGCCCCCACAGTCTGGGTCCTCATTTCACCCAGATAGATAGATAGATAGATAGATAGATAGATAGATAGATAGATAGATAGATAGATAGATAGATAGGTATAGAGAGAGGGAGAGATAGATATAGAGAGAGGGAGGGAGGGAGAGATAGATATAGATAGGATAGATAGATAGATAGATAGATAGATAGATAGATAGATAGATAGATAGATAGATAGATAGATAGATAGATAGATAGCAATAGCAGTTAGACTTATATACCGCTTCATAGGGCTTCCAGTCCTCTCTAAGCGGTTTACAGAGAGTCAGCATATTGCCCCCAACAATCTGGGTCCTCATTTCACCCACCTCGGAAGGATGGAAGGCTGAGTCAACCCTGAGCCAGTGAGATTTGAACCGCTGAACTGCAGATAACAGTCAGCTGAAGTGGCCTGCAGTACTGCACTCTACCCACTGCGCCATCTTGGCACATGAACTCCTTCCCACAGTGGTGGGTTTCAAAAAATTCTGGAACCTCTTCTGTAGGTGTGGCCTGCTTTCCGGGTCCACCGGTGGAACCTCTTCTAACCGGTTCGGTAGGTTTAACGAACTGGTTCTGTTGAACCGGTGCGAACCGGTGGGAGCCCACCTCTGCCTTCCCAGGACGAACGGGCTGTGCAGGGACTCAGCCCCGGAGGAGGAAGGCATTGGGATTGAGGTCTCCATTGGGAAGGGGGACCCACACGGACGGAATGGGCAGCCTCCGAACCCAGAGGAGTTTCCCCACGGCCAGAAACATTCCCCGTAGGACTCTCTCTCCTGTCTCCTGAAGTCGCAGGGCTCCCTCCCCGGGGGAAGTTCTCCAGAAAGGATCGGGTGAACTGAGGATGGCTGCCCCCTGGGAAGAGGGTTGGACTAGAAGACCTCAAGGTCCTTCCCAGCCTTGGATTCGTGTGTCTGTGTGTGTTTGTGTTTGTGTTTGTGTTTGTGTGTGTGTGTGTGTGTGTGTGCCTTCCAAGCGGAAAACCATTTTTGTGTTGCATTTGTGCTGATAAGCTGGTAAGGGAGGAGAACCTGTAGCTTAGAGGCTAATATAACTGCCTAATATGTAAAAATCAGCCCAAGTTCGAATCCCAGTAAGGGTAGGGATAGCTGATGAGAGCTAAACAGCTCAAAATAGATCTCTACTAGTCTCCCTTTATTTATTTATGTATTTATCAGCACAAATGCAATATCTATCTATCTATCTCTATCTTTATCTATCTATCTATCCGTGACCCGACAAAAGGGCGAACGTCAAAACCGTGCCAGACTAAACCGCATCGCTAAAACCGCGACGTCATCAACGCGCCGATAACAGCGCGTCAACAGAAGGGCGATTTAAGTTAAGGTAAGGGTTAGGTTCAGGGTTAGGTTTAGGGTTAGGTTTAAGGTTAGGGTTAGGGTTAGGGTTAGGGTTAGGGTTAGGGTTAGGGTTAGGGTTAGCATTATGTTTAGCGTTACGTTTAGATTTAGGGTTAGGTTTAGGGTTAGGTTTTGGGTTAGGTTTAAGGTTAGGGTTAGGGTTAGGGTTAGGGTTAGGGTTAGGGTTAGGGTTAGGGTTAGGGTTAGGGTTAGGGTTAGGGTTAGGGTTAGGTTTGGGGTTAGGGTTAGGGTTAGGGTTAGGGTTAGGGTTAGGTTAAGGGTTAGGTTTAGGATTAGGGTTAGGGTTAGGGTTAGGTTTAGGTTTAGGGTTAGGGGTTAAGTTTAGGGTTAGGGTTAGGGTTAGGTTAAGGGTTAGGGTTAGGGTTAGGGTTAGGGTTAGGTTTAAGGTTAGGGTTAGGGTTAGGGTTAGGGTTAGGTTAAGGGTTAGGTTTAGGGTTAGGGGTTAAGTTTAGGGTTAGGGTTAGGGTTAGGTTTGGGGTTAGGTTAGGGTTAGGGGTTAAGTTTAGGGTTAGGGTTAGGTTAAGGGTTAGGCTTAGGGTTAGGGGTTAAGTTTAGGGTTAGGGTTAGCGTTAGGTTAAGGGTTATGTTTAGGGTTAGGGTTAGGTTAAGGGTTAGGGTTAGGGTTAGGTTAAGGGTTACGTTTAGGGTTAGGGTTAGGGTTAGGGTTAGTTTTACATCGCGCTTCTGTCGCGCTGTTGTCGGCGCGATTCAGCGCTCATTCGTCGGAGCGCTTTAGAACACACGGTTTTGTCACTGCGGTTTAGTCGGGCGCGGTTTTGTCGTCCGCCCTTTTGTCGGTGAACCCTATCTATCTATCTATCATTTTTTTATTTTCACATCAACAACCCATTTTCCACTAACCAGACTTTGAATTCTACCCTTCCCACCCTGGCAGACTCTTTGTTTCTACCTGATACCAATTTGGTAGCCCTTCCAGAACCTTCTGCTCTAGTTCAGGGGGAGCTATTTGAAGCCGTAGCACCAGATTTTGAAATGCTGCTTACTCTATAATCAGCGAGGCACTGCAATTTGAGCCGTGTCTACATCTAAAGGATAAGCGTCAGATTCTTGGGTCCTCCTGGGCCAAAAATCTAGGCGTGACATGTACCCACCCAGTCTGCTTAACCTGGGTAGACCTCTGCACGGATACGGCCACCGGAGGGAAGCAAAGTTGGCTTGGAAGGGACCTTGGAGGTCATCTAGTCCAACCCCCTGCTCAGGCAGGAGACGCTACACTATTCCAGACAAACGGCTGTCCAATCTCTCCTTTAAAAAAAAAAACCTCCATTGCTGGAGCAGCCACAGCTTCTGGTAGCAAGGAGTTCCGTCACTAATTGTTCTCCCTATCAGGAAATGTCTCCTCTGTCCTGGGTTCGTTTCCAATCGTTGCTCCTCGTTCTGCCTTCAGGGTCTTTGGCGAAGAGGTCCAAGA
>NW_028261381.1:181835856-181895830 GCF_051295495.1 Thamnophis sirtalis | reverse complement strand
AAATTCCATGCAGAAAATCCAAGGAAGCCTCGGGGGCATCCCTAAATTCTATACCTGTACTCAAATTGTTTTTGTTTTGGACAGGTTGCCTTTGGGAAGTGAGGGGAGCCGAATGTCAACTCCTAAAGTTGCCATGCTGAGGAAAGTGGGGGGGGGGCGCATTCCATGCATACTTTCGGCTAGAGTCGGATCGCAGATTACCGCAGCAGGCTTGGGAGGGGTGCACCTCATTGGGGAATGTGATTTATGACACAGACTGAGGGGAGGGAAGGAAGAGGGGTAAAGTCCAGCCATAATTCAAATAAGGCTCAGATCTGACTGCAAAAAGGTATTGCCAAAATAAATGCTCCTAATAAATGACTAGTTTTCTTTTGAAATTTGGCTCGATACTCATGAATCAATTAGGGCATTTTTTGGAAACCTGACAGTGCCAAGTTTTTTTTCCCCCCTTCTCACAATTTTTTCTTCCTCTGCTATGAATAATAATATCTGATTTGGGCCCATTTGTATGGAAACTGAGCTGCAGACTTCTGGATCGGGGTGGGTTCCAGCAGTCACTACTGCATGATGCGCGATGCGCACACATGCACAGTGCAATAAAAATTTGTTCTGCGCATGCACAGAAACAAAAAAGCAAGATGGCGCCACCCTAGAAAACCGGTTTAGGGGTGTGGCCAGCCTGGGTCCCTGCCGGTTTCAGAGACCCAGGCTCCCAAACCACTACCGGTTTGCCTGAACCTGTCCAAACCAGTAGGAAACCCAACCACCCATACAAGAGTTTGTAGTTCTCGACCTTGGCAAGTCTAAGCTGAGTGGACTTCAACTCCCAGAATTCCGCAGCCAGCACATGCTCTGTTTGCTCTTAAGCATCTCTCTAACTCCATGTTTATCTTCCCACCTGGAAGATGGGTGGACTTCAACTCTGGCTGTGGAATCCTGGGAGTTGAAGTCCACCCGTCTTCTAGTCCCTAAGGTCAAGAAACGTTGCTTTAAATATCCTCTTGTTTTCTCTTGAAGATTTTAGGGAGGGGGAGGGGCAAATCTTGTTCTGACCGAGGCTTCTTGCAAACTCCTTGTCTGGACAAAAACTCCCTTGATTAATTGACTGTGAATTCTGCTCATTCACCTCCAGCAAAGTCTTTCGAGGGAGGATTTACAGTCACAGACCTCATCTGGCTTGGAGAGCTGCCAGGCCAAGATCTTCAAAACTTGGCCAGGAATCTCAGAGAGTCATGAACCAATGAAGCGAACTAATGGTCTCCTGCAAGCTCCACTCCCCTTTCGCACCTCTTTTATTCCCTCTGGGAGGGGCCATTCACCGTCCCACTGTGGCCTTCCTCCCAAGTCGACCCCTCTTCTTTAGCTGTTCCCTTCGTCTGGCCACTCTGCGCATGCGCACACTGGGAACAGGCTCCAGCTGTTCCTCCACCTCACTGACGTCTGACTCCGAAGGCAGCTGATAACTGTCGGACGGCCCTGGCCCCCTCTCTGCCTCCGACGCAGAGCTCTCGTCCGAGCCTTCCCCAGACTCCAGGACTGGCCCGTGTCCCTCTCTAACCTCACCACTCTCTGAGTGTGCTGCTAGCTCTGCTGGGGGCCCACAACTCACATTGCTTTAAATACCCTCCAATGCTTCTTTTTCCTTCCTGAAGGGGCACGAAAACATTTTTAGGGAGGGGGGAAATCTTAGGAGAGAGGCAGACGCAGATGGGATACCCAGCTTGGAGCTGCTGAGGAGCAAATTATTCAGATGTGCATAGGTGGTGTCCCTCAAAGCCCCCTCCCCTGCCCCCAGGCCCACCTCACCTTTGCAAGTCTTGCCATCGTCCTGCAGGATGTACCCTCTGGGGCAGGAACACTGGAAGCTGCCCTCCAAGTTCTTGCAGATGAAATTACAGGGTTTGGGCGACTGGCTGCACTCGTCCAGATCTAAAGGGGGTGTTAGGGTGGTGGGAGAAGGGGAGATGGAGAAAGAGCAAGGCGTCCAAGTGGTTTAAGTGGCCCTTCTCATATATCGAAGCCCTCGGCTTTACGACAGAAAAGTTCCGTGGCTACGTGAGACCGTTCTTAAGTGAGTCTCACCCCACCCACCCACCCTTTTTATGATTTTGCGTGCCACTGTTGTTAAGCGGACCCGTTCAGTGGCAAAGGGAGCGAGACGGTGTGAATCTGGCTCCCCCTTTCCCCCCCCCCGGTGTGACCTTGGCTGGCCGGAAGGGCTTAAAAAGGGGGTCCCTGCGACCGTCGTAAAGAGGAACCGGGTTGCCAAGCGTTCGGAACTTTGATCCTGTCCCTCGGGGGGGATGATGCTGGGATGGCCGTAAGAGTGGAAAAGGAAGGAAAGTTGCTTTTCCCCCTGTAGCCGTTGTGAACTTAAACAGTCACTAAACAAACAGACTTAAGTGTCTTTGGGTGGGCAGGTGGGCCTAAGCCCGGGGGGGGGGGTGGCTTTAGACACTCTTGACGCCCCCAGAGCTGGTTGGAAGCAGCCAATGGTGGAGGTGGGGCTATTAAATCCAAGATGGCAGACCCAGGGAGGCAACCGGAACCCCCTCCCCCCTTTCCCTATCAGCCCTTGGGTGCAATCTTCATTGTGGGGGGGGGAGGACTTTTTTTTTAGAATTTTTTAGAATTTTATTAGTATTTGTAGGCCGCCCTTTTCCCTGAGGGGACTCAGGGCGGCTCACACAAAACTGGGAAGGGGGAATACAGACATTAAGACAGAAACATGTAATAAAATAGCAAGCAACATACATTCATCATTCGGGAGGGGTAACTATCCTATCCCCAGGCCTGACGGGCGAGCCAGTTCTTCAAGGCTATGCAGAAGGCTTGGACGGTGGAGAGGGTACGAATCTCCACGGGGAGCTCGTTCCAAAGGGTCGGGGCTACTGCTGAGAAGGCCCTCCTCCTTGTAGTTGCCAGCCGACACTGGCTGGCCGATGGAATGCGGAGGAGGCCTAATCTATGGGATCTTATAGGTCGTAGGGAGGTAATTGGCAGAAGGCGGTCTCTCAAGTAGCCAGATCCACTGCCATGTAGGGCTTTATGGGTGATTAATAGCACCTTGAAGCGCATCCGGAGATCGACAGGTAGCCAGCGCAGCTCGCGGAGGATAGGTGTTATGCGGGTGAATCGGGGTGCACCCGCAATCACTCGCGCGGCTGCATTCTGCACTAGCTGAAGTCGCCGGATGCTCCTCAAGGGCAGCCCCATGTAGAGCACATTGCAGTACTCCAGCCTAGAGGTCACAAGGGCCCGAATGACTGTTGTGAGAGCCTCCCGATTCAGGTAGGGTCGCAACTGGCGCACCAGGCGAACCTGGGCGAATGCCCCCCTGGTCACAGCCGTTAAGTGGTGGTCAAATGACAGCTGTGGATCCAGGAGGACTCCCAAGTTGCGAACCCTCTCTGAGGGGTATAAAATTTGACCCCCCAGCCTGATTGGTGGAATAGTAGCCAAATCTTTGGGAGGAAAACACAACAGCCACTCGGTCTTTTCTGGGTTGAGCACAAGCTTGTTAACCCTCATCCAGTCCATAACGGCCTCAAGGCCCCGGCTCATCACGTCTACCGCTTCATTGAGTTGGCACGGGGCGGACAGATACAATTGAGTATCGTCCGCATATTGATGGTATCTAATCCCGTGCCTGCGGATGATCTCTCCCAGCGGTTTCATGTAGATGTTGAATAGTAGGGGGGATAAGACCGAGCCCTGAGGCACCCCATAATTTAGGGGCCTAGGGGACGATCTCTGCCCCCCCACTAACACCGACTGTGACCTGTCCGAGAGGTAGGAGGAGAACCACCATAACACGGTGCCTCCCACTCCCACCTCCCGCAGTCGTCGCAGAAGGATACCATGGTCGATGGTATCGAAAGCCGCTGAGAGGTCAAGGAGGACCAGGATGGAGGAACGTCCTTCATCTCTGGCTCTCCAGAGATCATCCATCAATGCGACCAAAGCGGTTTCTGTGCTGTAACCGGGCCTGAAGCCTGACTGGAAGGGGTCTAGGTAGTTTGCTTCTTCCAAGGACCGTTGGAGCTGGAAGGCCACCACCTTCTCAACAACCTTCCCCAGAAAGGGAAGGTTGGAGACTGGACGATAGCTATTAAGAACAGCTGGATCCAAAGATGGTTTCTTCAGGAGGGGTCTCACCACCGCCGCTTTCAGTGTGGCGGGGAAGTTCCCCTCCCGAAGGGAGGCGGTTACAACCGCCTGGATCCAGCCTCGTGTCACCTCACTGCAGTTAGTAACCAGCCATGAGGGACACGGATCCAGAACGCAGGTGGAGGTACTTACAGCTCTCATGGCCTTGTCCACATCCCCGGGGGTAACGTCCTGAAACTCAACCCAGAGCTGTTCTACTTGGTCCCCCTGCGCCTCGGCTGGAACTGCGGGGGTGGAGTCCAAGTCCAACCGAAACCGAGCAATTTTGTCCGCTAAGAATTGGGCATACTCTTCAGCTCTGCCCTGGACCCTTCTGCCCCAAGGGAATTACCCCCCCCTTCTCATCCTATTCCTTCCGTCCCTCCTGGTCTTTTCATTTGGACGTTTACAGTATTTTATTTATATTTTTTAGGCATTGTATGGCTTTGCCTTTTAATATTGAAAGCTGCCCAGGTTACCCTTGTGCTTAAGATGAGTGGCACTAAAATCAAGGAAGGAAGGGAGGGAGGGAATAGAAAGGAGGGAGGGAGGAAAGAAGGAGGGCAGGAAGATATTTGATAAGGAAGAAAGGCAGGAAGGCAGGAAGGAGAAGGAGAAAGAAAGAACGAAAGAAAGAAAGAAAGAAAGAGGGAGGGAAGGAAGGAAGGAAGGAAGGAAGCTATTTGATGAAGAAAGAAAGAAAGAAAGAAAGAAAGAAAGAAAGAAAGAAAGAAAGAAAGACAGAGGGAGGGAGGGAAGATATTTGATGGGGAAGAAAAAAAGAAAGGAAGGAAGGAAGGAAGAAAGAAAGAAAGAAAGAAAGAAAGAGGGAGGGAAGAAAGGAAGCTATTTGATGAGGAAGAAAGGCAGGAAGGAGAGAGAAAGGAAGGAAGGAAGGAAGAAAGAAAGAAAGAAAGAAAGAGGGAGGGAAGGAAGGAAGGAAGCTATTTGATGAGGAAGAAAGGCAGGAAGGAGAGAGAAAGGAAGGAAGGAAGAAAGAAAGAAAGAAAGAGGGAGGGAGGGAAGGAAGGAAGGAAGCTATTTGATGAGGAAGAAAGGCAGGAAGGAGAGAGAAAGAAAGAAAGACAGAGGGAGGGAAGATATTTGATGGGGAAGAAAAAAAGAAAGAAAGGAAGGAAGCGAGGAAGAAAGAAAGAAAGAGGGAGGGAAGATATTTGATGGGGAAGAAAGAAAGGAAGGAAGGAAGGAAGGAAGAGGAAGGAAGGAAGATATTTGATGGGGAAGGAAGGAATCTGCAGAAGGGAACCTGGTGGGTGGGTGGGTGGGGGGAGGTGGGGGCCTCTTACCCTGGCAGAGAGTCCCGGTGATGTCCAGGGTGTAGCCGAGGTCGCAGTGGCAGCGGAAGGAGCCCACGGTGTTGATGCATTGGCCGTGCTGGCAAAGCTTGGGTAGCACTTTGCATTCGTCAATATCTGCCGGGGGGGGGGGGGGGAGGTTAAGAAAGGGGGGGGGATCCTCCATTAAAACACAGAAAAGACCCACAGCCTTTCCTGGCCCCGAGGGATGGGGTGCCAGGCTCCCTCCGAACCACGACCTGCCAGCCCCCCTCCTCCTTTTCCCTGGCAGCCTTTGGAGTGGAAATGGGATGGAGGGAGGGGAGGGGGCAAGCCTTCCGCACCAGCTTCCTCCCACCCGGGAGAAATCAAGAAACTGCCACATTAAAAGGAGTGGTCACCACCAGGCGATGCATTCATATAAGTAATCAATCTATCTATCTATCTATCTATCTATCTATCTATCTATCTATCTATCTATCTATCTATCTATCTATCATCTATCTATCTATCTATCTATCTATCTATCTATCTATCTATCATCTATCCAACATCTAGCTATCATCTAGCTATCTATATTATCTGATCTATAATCTATAATCTATAATCTATCTATCTATCCATCTACCCATCTACCCATCTACCCATCTATCTATCCATCCATCCATCCATCCATCCATCCATCCATCCATCCATCCATCCATCCATCTATCTATCTATCTATCTATCATCTATATCTATCTATCTTTTCTGATCTATAATCTATTGTATATCTTATATCTATCTATCTATCTATCTATCTATCTATCTATCTATCTATCTATCTATCTATCTATCATCTATCATCTATCTATCTATCCAACATCTAGCTATCATCTATATCTTATCTGATCTATAATCTATGTCTATCTTCTATCTATCTGATTTTGATTTGATTTGATTTTACTTTATTTGTATGCCGCCCTTTTCCCTGGGGGGACTCAGGGCGGCTCACAATTCAAGGGAGGGGGAGGAACAGACAAGTTACAGAACATAACATGAAGATCATACACCGTTAAAAAGCGCAACAGTCATACCATTCGAGTGGGGCTTTAGCCTTTAGCCCCAGGCCTGTCGGAACAGCCAGGTTTTAAGGGCTTTGCGGAAGGCCTGGAGGGTGGTGAGGGTTCGAATCTCCACGGGGAGTTCGTTCCAGAGGGTCGGAGCAGCCACCGAGAAGGCCCTCCTCCGGGTAGTCGCCAGTCGACACTGGGCAGTAGATGGAATTCGGAGGAGGCCTAATCTATGGGATCTTATTGGCCTAGTGGAGGTAATTGGCAGTAGGCGGTCTCTCAAGTACCCAGATCCACTACCATGAAGGGCTTTGTAGGTGACAACTAGCACCTTGAAGCGCACCCGGAGACCAACAGGCAGCCAGTGCAGCTTGCGGAGGATAGGTGTTACGTGGGTGAATCGGGGTGCACCCACGATCGCTCACGCGGCTGCATTCTGGACAAGCTGAAGTTGCCAAATGCTCTTCAAGGGGAGCCCCATGTAGAGCACGTTGCAGTACTCCAGCCTAGAGGTCACAAGGGCACGAGTGACTGTTGTGAGAGCCTCCCGGTTCAGGTAGGGTCGCAACTGGTGCACCAGACGAACCTGGGCAAATGCCCCCCTGGTCACAGCTGACAAATGGTGTTCAAAAGTCAGCTGTGGGTCCAGGAGGACTCCCAAGTTGTGGACCCTATCTGAGGGGCGTACAATTTGACCCCCCAGCCTGAGAGATGGAACACTTGGCCAATTAGTGGGAGGGAAGCACAGCAGCCACTCGGTCTTATCTGGATTGAGTACAAGCTTGTTAACCCCCATCCAGTCTCTAACAGCCTCAAGGCCCTGGTTCATCACGTCCACCGCTTCATTGAGTTGGCACGGGGCGGACAGATACAGCTGTGTATCGTCCGCATACTGGTGGTATTTTATCCCGTGCCGTCGAATGATCTCACCCAGCGGTTTCATGTAGATATTAAAGAGAAGGGGGGACAGGACCGAACCCTGCGGCACCCCATACGTTAGGGGCCTAGGGGTCGATCTCTGCCCTCCGACTAACACCGACTGCGACCTGTCCGAGAGGTAAGAGGAGAACCACCGTAAAACAGTGCCTCCCACCCCCACCTCCCGCAGTCGTCGCAGAAGGATACCATGGTCGATGGTATCGAAAGCCGCTGAGAGGTCAAGGAGTACTAGGATGGAGGCATGACCTCCATCCCTGGCTCTCCAGAGATCATCGGTCAATGCGACCAAAGTGGTTTCCGTGCTGTAGCCAGGCCTGAAGCCTGACTGGAATGGATCAAGATAACTGGTTTCCTCCAAGGACCGCTGGAGCTGAAAGGCCACCACCTTCTCAACAACCTTCCCCATAAAGGGGAGGTTGGAGACTGGACGATAGTTGTTTAGGACGGCTGGATCCAAAGATGGTTTATTCAGGAGGGGTCTCACCACCGCCGCCTTTAATGCGGGGGGAAAGACCCCCTCCCGAAGGGAGGCGGCAACGACCGCCTGGATCCAGCCCCGTGTCACCTCCCTGCTGTTAACAACCAGCCAGGAGGGGCACGGGTCCAGTACACATGTGGAGGCACCCACAGCTCTCATGGCCTTGTTCACGTCCTCAGGGGTAAGAAGCTTGAAAATCAATCCAGTGATGTTCTACCAGATTATCCCTTAGTGCCTCAGCTGGTTCTGCAGGATTGGAGTCCAGGTCCGCCCGAAGCCGAGCAACTTTGTCCGCGAGGAATTGGACGTAGTCCTTAGCTCTGCCCTGCAAAGGATCGCCTGTATCCCTCCTATTTAGGAGGGAACGGGTTATCCTGAACAAGGCGGCTGGGCGCGACTCAGCGGAAGCAATCAGAGAGGCAATGTGTGTTCTTTTTGACGTCCTAATTGCCCGGATGTAAGCTCTGATGCAGGATGTTAAAAGTGCTCGGTTCGATTCGGATTTACTGGATCTCCATCGGTGCTCTAGGCGTCTCTTTCGGCGCTTCATCTCCCGGAGTTCCTCGGTAAACCAAGGGGCTCTCCTGGATCCTCTGCCTCGGAGCGGCCGTAAAGGCGCAATTCGGTTAAGAGACTCCGTCGCTGCCGAGTTCCAGGCAGCAACCAGAGTCTCCGCCGGACTGCGGTGAGGGTATCAGGAATAACCCCAAGCTCCGTCTGGAAGCCCGAAGGGTCCATAAGTCGCCTGGGGCGGAACCACCTGGTCAGTTCCTCCTCCCTACAGTGGGGGTTTGGTCTCCGAAAGTCAAGCCTCAGTAAGTAGTGGTCCGACCATGACAGGGGTAAGATCTCACTACCCCTCAGACCAAGATCACAACTCCACTGCTCCGAGAGAAATACGAGGTCGAGCATGTGACCCGCCGAGTGGGTTGGGCCCCGGATTACTTGGGTCAAGCCCATGGTTGTCATGGAAGCCATGAACTCCTGCGCTCCATCAGAGTGTTCACCGAGCGAAGGCAGATTGAAATCCCCCAGAACCATAAGCCTGAGGAACTCAACTGCCAGCTCGGCTACCGACTCGAGGAGTGAGGGGAGGGCTGCTGCAACGCTGTTGGGAGGCAGGTACGTTAACAGCAAACCCACTTGACCCTTGAGGTCCAACTTCACCAGCAGGGACTCACACCTGACAAGCTCCGGAGCAGGGATCCTACGAGGTACTAGAGACTCTCGGATAACAATGGCCACACCCCCACCCCTTCACTGGGCTCGCGGCTGATGAAGCACCTGAAAGCCCTCTGGGCACATCACTACGAGGGGGACTCCTCCCTCCGGGCCCAGCCAGGTTTCAGTAATACATGCCAGGTCTGCCCCCTCGTCTAAAATTAAGTCCCGAACGAGAGGAGCCTTATGAACTACAGACCTGGCATTTAGCGACAGCAGCCTGAGACCAGGGTCCTGATTACTTGCGCCATCTGGCCTCGGAGTGGGAGTCATAGGGCCGGAAGGAGGGATCTCTGTGACGTAGCGAGCCCTCCTTCCCCGGTAATGGCCAGCCCTAAAGTCCCCGCCATATCTGCCCCTCCCTGTTAAGATCTATCTATCTATCTATCTATCTATCTATCTATCTATCTATCTATCTATCTATCTATCTATCTATCTATCTATCTATCTGTCAGGCCTGCAGTCAGATTCCTTTTAGGAATATCTTTGGCCTCCCACACTCTCTCTCTCTCTCTCTCTCTCTTTACTAGGCTGTTTCATTAGTGGGGGAATTGGGACGGGGGGTCAGTAAGGAGTAGAATGTGTTGCTGTCAAAATCAAACATTCCTTTCTAGAAGCCCAAGGTCATCCTTTGTCTCTGCACCTGACCGGAACTAGATGGGTGGAAATGCCAGCGTGGCAGAGGAAGATTGGACCATGGGATGGGCTTGTGGGCTTGGGGGAAAGATCTTGAACTTTCAACTGGGTGGGGAAAACCGGGAAGCCTTCAGATTCGGGTTTCCCACAGACGTACCAACATGTCTCTCTGATTAAATTGGGACTTTGAGGAAAGCTATGCCTTGGATTCTGATTTAATTCTGCGCTGATATTTGGAATGCTGACATTTCCACCCATCTAGACACTGACTCTAGATATATATAAATGGCTCTGTGTGTCTGTGTGTGTGTGTGATGGGTCCAGATCCTGTCACAAATGGTATATTGCAACAGGGCCGGGCATATGCGCTGCACATTCATGCGCACACCACCGCTCTGCGACACCCCAGCTGCTCAGCAGTCGCGCAGGCGCCGTATGGTGTGCTCACATGCGCAATTGGCCCATTTGCCTCCAAAATCGGTAAGAAACGCAGGCAAGCGGGTGGGCCAAAGGAGCCACCGTTCCGGTACGGTGGCCGCCGCCCCCAGCTACCACCGATATGCCCGTAGTGGACCGGACTGCCCGGAACCCACCCAGCGTAACCCTGGAAGGGGATTCCTGGCATTTGAGGGCAGCCACTCACCTCTCCCGTCGGTCATGTAGCCCGGGCCGTGGGGGCACATCTTCTTGTAGTGGGCCGTGCCCAGGAAGGGGCAGGGTTCGCACTGGGGGCCCCAGCCTCGCCCTCCGTTGCAGCAGCACTCGGACTTGGTGACCGGCTGCCGGTTGGTGGAGGACATCTGGCACAACGTCTGGAGCACTTCGGTGAAGCAGAAGCCTTGGCGGGTGTCTGTGGGGGGGAGAGACGGGGTGGTGGTGGTTTCTCCACAGTGAGCAAGGAGTGGGGGGCTGGCGAGGGCCCCACCTCCCCAGTTGAGTTCGGCTTAGAGTTGCACACCCCCCATCCCCGAACCCAGGTCTTCTAGCCTGAATTTGCAGGAGAGGTGCTGCTTATGTTCCTGCAACAGTCAGGGTGAGAAGGGTCCCCAGAGGTCATCTAGTCCAACCCCTTTGCTCAGGGCTCCTCCTCCACCGAGGGCTGGCTGAGGAATTCTGGGAGTTGAAGCCCACAAGACTTAACGTTGCCAAAGTTGGAGACCCCTAGTCTCGCACCATGGAGCCTCCGAAGACTTGGAGAAAGGAGAATGCCTCGTTTCACGTGGCAGCCAGTTGCACCGGCTAACAGATCATATAGCCAGGGGCACTCTCCTCCTAAGGTTTAACCTGAATTGGCTTCCTCGTCTCGGGGTCCTCACAGGCTGGGCAAGGGAGCCAGAGAGATCCTGCCCTGGAAGCATTCGAAGGAAAGCTGGGCATTGGCACCCCTGTAGTGGCCGAGGGGTTGGGCTAGATGGCCCCAGGAGCCTCTTTCTGATGCTAGGATGCCATGCCCAGCGTTGGCATAGACTTGGCATAGAAAGATCCAGACTGGCTGCAGGAGAGCAGGGCTCCCTTGGCACAGGGTGCCTCCACTGGTGGAAGAGAATATCTGGGGCTCACGGCTCAAGGAACCACCAAATCTGCTCCCACCAAGACTGGCAGGGAAAGCCACGAGGCGAAACCCCACTCCTCCCTAGCCTTGATGAGGTCACCTAGTTGGGTAATGAAACATCTGCAAGAAAAGCCCAGACAACACTACGGAGCCTCTATTCCTCCTTCTCCTCTTCTCCTCTTCCTCCTTTCTTCTCCTCTTCCTCCTCTTTATCTCCCTCCTCCTCCTCCTCCTCCTCTCCACTTTTCTCCCTCTTCCTCCCCTCCTTTCTCTTTTTCCTTTATCCTCCTCCTCCTCCTCCTCTCCTCTTTCTTTCCCTTCCTCCTCCTCCTCTTCTTTTACTTCCTCCTCTTCCTCCCCTCCACTTTCTTTTCTTCCTCCTCTTCCTCTTTCTTCTCCTCTTATTTCTTCTTCCTCCCCTCCCCTTTTCTCCCTCTCCCTCCCTTTCTCAGTTCTCCTCCTCCTCCCACTTCCTCCTCCCCCCGTCACTTTTCTTCCTCTTCCTCCCCTTCTTGCTCCTCCTCCTTTCTTCTTCTCTTTTCCTCTTCCTCTTCTTTCTCTCCACTTTCTCTTCTCCCTCTTTCTTCTCCTCTTATTTCCTCCCCTCCACTTTTCTCCCTCTTCCTCCCATTCTCCTTTCTCTTTCTCCTTTCTCCTCCTCCTCCTCTCCACTTTCACCTCCTCCTCTCCACTTTTCTTCCTCTTGATCCCCTTCTTGCTCCTCCTCCTTCCTTCTTCTCTTTTCTTCCTCCTCTTCCTCACCTTCTCCTCTTTCTTTCTCTCTTCCTCCTTCTCCTCTTCTTTTACTTCCTCCTCTTCCCTCCCTCCACTTTCTCTTCTTCCTCCTCTTCCTCTTTCTTCTCCTCTTATTTCCTCTTCTCTTTCTTCCTCCTCCCCTCCCCCTCTCCTCCTCCTCCTCCTCCCTTCTCCTAATTTCTTCCTTCTTCTCTTCCTCCCCTTTCTCCTCCTCCTCTCTGCAAATTCCACTCCCTTCTAACACTGATGATGTTACCTAGTTGGGCCATGAAACGTCTGCAAGAAAACCACCAAACTCAGAGAGCATCAAGCACCACGGTCTTCCCTCCCGCCACTTTTTAATTAAACATTCAATATTTCGTTAAATATTTAACTAGCTATTCAAGAAACGAAATCTGGAGATGAAACCTTCCTGATGTTTTTGCCCAAATTGTCCGGGAGCGGTGAAATGCTCCCCTGAAATGCGATATTTTCCATTACGTGGGAAAGAGGCAGAAGGCAGACTTTGGAAAGGCATGGCTAGAGAATTCTTCCTCCTGGTTTGGACAAATACACTTTTCTTTGGCCACTGATTAAGTCGTGTCCCCTTTCGGACTTGGCCTGCGGGCTTGGCCAATGGCCAGGCGATGCGTTAGCGGGATGAAGCATTTTATAATTTCTTTATAATCTCTGTAATGGCTGGATCAGTTTTTTTTTTACTTTCTATTGTCAGGGAAACTGGGAAAGTAAAGAGAAGAACATCAGAGGCAAAACGGTCGAGAATTAAAAGCATAGACTCACCATCACGTGGAGTCTTGGTACCGCTTTGTAAAGCCTTAGTAAGGCCACACCTGGAATAACTGCACCAAGTTTTGGTCCCCACGTTACAAAAAAGATGTGGAGACTTTGGAAAAAAAATGCAGAGAAGAGCAACTAAGAGGATTAAAGGCCTGGGGGCTAAAACATACGAAGGACGGCTGCAGGATTTGAGTTTGGCCAGTCTAGAGAAAAGAAGAATTAGGGGGGGACAGGATAGCAGCCTTCCAGTATTTGAGGGGCTGCCCAAAGAGGAAGGGGTTAACTTAGTCTCCAAAGCACTAGAAGCGCAGGACAAGAAGCAATGGATGGCATCTAATCCAAGATAGAAGCTGTGGGAAGTTATCACCCAGCCCTCTCCCAGAAAAATGAAATATCCTAGGAAATATTGAAATGGGCAGAATATTTATCTGGATGTGAAAAGAAAGAAACATGCTTTAAAAAGACAGAATAGCTGCCTGCAGCTTCCTGCCCATCCACACTTCGTCAATAGGCCATTGAGAAGGCCAGGCTAGTCCACTTTACATAATAAAGACTTCTCCAATGCAGCTGCAGGGGGAAGGAATGTTGGAACTTTACTCAACTGACCACATGGCATCTGAGACCTCATCCATACCTGGATTCAAAACACAGCCTAGAGAGTAGCCCTGCACCAATCAGAATACAAGATAGGGTAATAGTTAAGTGATTAACTAAAAAAAAAAACCTTCAGTGATTTAACAGTGGGGCAGGAAAGGTTGCAAAACCAGGCACGCTTAAAAACTGCCTTGTTTGGCGACAGGAATTTTGGGCTCCCATTCTGGACTTAAGATGAGGACCGAAAATGATTTAGCAATAGCAATAGCAGTTAGACTTATATACCGCTTCCTAGGGCTTTCAGCCCTCTCTAAGCGGTTTACAGAGTCAGCATATCGCCCCCACAGTCTGGGTCCTCATTTCACCCAGATAGATAGATAGATGATAGCTATCTAGCTATCTAGCTATCTAGCTATCTAGCTAGATAGCTAGATAGATAAGATTGATAGATAGATAGATATAGAGAGAGGGAGGGAGGGAGAGATAGAATAGATAGATAGATAGATAGATAGATAGATAGATAGATAGATAGATAGATAGAGAGAGAGAGAGAGAGAGAGAGAGAGAGAGAGAGAGAGAGAGAGAGATGGAGTGGATAACTAGCTAGCTAGCTAGCTAGCTAGATGATAGTTAGAGAGACAGAAAAAGACAGATGGCTGATAGATAGGATAAGAAGATTAGATAGATAGATAGATGATAGATAGATAGATAGATAGATAGATAGATAGATAGATAGATAGATAGATAGATAGCAATAGCAGTTATCCTTATATACCGCTTCATAGGGCTTTCAGCCCTCTCTAAGCGGTTTACAGAGTCAGCATATCACCCCCAACAACAATCTGGGTCCTCATTTTACCCACCTCGGAAGGATGGAAGGCTGAGTCAACCCTGAGCCAGTGAGATTAGAACAGCCGAACTGCCGAACTAGCAGTCAGCTAAAGTAGCCTGCAGTGCTGCACTCTAACCACTGCGCCACCTCGGCTCTTTGACGCAGATTTTAAATATCTCATCAACTTAAGAAAAAGGAAAAAAAAAAAAAACACCTCTGTGATTCTTCTACCCCCTTTTTCAAATTTATTTTCAAACCACAAAGGGCGGATAGGAAAATATCCAAGGTTGGAAGACAATCGCCCTGCCCGACGTTATCCGATGGAATAAAAATAAACCTGGGTGACTCTAGCAAAAGTTCCTTTTCGAAGTGTGCCAGGCCTGTTTGTCAGGGGTCCCCTGGGGGGAAACGCGCTCGCGGGTGTTTGCAGTCAGAGAGGGCAGGCGTGCCCTTGAAGGCTTATTAAAATGGACCTCGGCTGACATTCCTCCTTTCTTTTGGGGATTGAGGTGGCTGGCTGGTTAATCCCTGAATAACTGAGTTGGAAGGGGCTTTGGAGGTCCTCTAGTCCAACCCCCTGCTTAAGCAGGAGACCCTTTACAGAATCCCAGAATATGCAGCCATTTTCCTTTTGGGCCTTGGGCCTTCCACACTTTCTATTATTCTACTATACGGTTTCGATTGTGGGGAAATGGGAGGGGGGATTGTACGGAGTTAGATGCCATGTAGCCATAACAACATTCTTTCTAGAAATCCAAGGTCATCCTTTGTCTCTGCATCTCTGCACCTGACCGGAACTGGATGGGTGGAAGCTGCCAGCGTGGCAGTGGGAGATTGGACCATGGGATGGACTTGTGGGTGTGTGGGGGGGAAGATCTTGAACTTTCAACTAGGTGGGGAAAACCAGGAAGCCTTCAGATTCGGGTTTTCCCAGATGTGCCAACGTGGCTCTCTTCATCAATTGGAACTTTGAGGAACCCTTTGCCTCGGACTCTGATTTACTTTCAGATGCTATTTGGACGGCTGACAGAATAATGGAGTTGGAAGGGGCCTTGGAGGTCTTCTAGTCTAACCCCCTAATCAAGCAGGAGACCCTTACAGAATGACAGAGTTGGGAGGATCTTAGAGGTCTTCTAGTCCAACCCCCCCTGTTCAAGTAAGAGACATTGCATCATTTCAGACAAATGGCTATCCAGAATCTTCTTAAAGACTTCCAGTGTTGGAGCATTCATAACTTTTAGAGGCAACTTCTGTTCCACTGATTCATTGTCCTCACTGTCAGGAAATTTCTCCTCTAAGTTGCTTCCCTCCTTGATTAGTTTCCACCCATTGCTTCTTGTTCTACCCTCAGGTGCCTTGGAGAATAGCTTGACTCTCTCTTCTTTGTGGCAGCCCCTGAGATATTGGAACACTGCTATCATGTCTTCCCTGGTCCTTCTTTCTATTAACCTAGACATACCCAGTTCCTGCAACCGTTCTTCATATGTTTTAGCCTCCAGTCCCCTAATCCTCTCGGTTGCTCTTCTCTGCACTCTTTCTAGAGTCTCCGCATCTTTTCTACATCGTGGCAACCAAAACTGGATGCAAATATTCCAAGTGTGGCCTTCCCAAGGCCTTATAAAGTGTTATCAACCCTTCAGGTGATCTTGATTCTCTCCCTCTGTTGATGCATCCTAGAACTGTGTTGGCTTTTTTGGCAGCTGCTGCACACGGCTGGCTCCTGTTTAAATGCTTGTCCACTAGGACTCCAAGATCCCCTTCACAGTTACTACTGGGGGGCATTAAGTGATAGCATACACATGGGTGCTTTTGGCACCCGAGGGGGAAAAAGCTTGGCCATCCCTGCCCTGGAACATTTCAGACGGATCTCTTCTTAAAAACCTCCCACAATTTCTGGAGGAAAAACAGTTCCAGTCAATTATGAGCAGGAGGAGGCTAAACATCTCATCATGCATCACAACCCCACACAGACACACAGACACAAACACACACCGGAAAGTGGAAAGCCGTTCAGGTGCCCCCCCCACCCCCACCTGAACCTCCCCGAGAAATCAGCCCAGGGGTGGGATGGATTACCGAGGCACTCGGTGCCCGAGGGGCTCCCCTGGAAGCCTTCGTTGCAGTCGCAGTGGTAACTGCCCACCGTGTTCACGCAGCGCCCATTGGGGCAGATGCCCGGCTTGGTCCGGCATTCGTTCTCGTCTGGAGAGAGAGAAGGGAGTCGTTAGCCACAGGAGGCAGGAGAGCAAGGGGCCCTTCCAGGCTTAGAGGTCCTCTAGCCCAGCCCCCTAACAGAAGAGCAGAGTCGGAAGAGGACCTCGGAGCTTTCCTAGCCCAACCCTCTGCCCAAGCAGGAGGCTCTCAAGTGGCTCGCTTAAAAACCTCCAGGGATGGGGCGCACACAACTTCTGGTGGCAGGCGGTTCCACTGGCTAATTGTTCTCACTGTCGGGAAATTTCTCCTTAGTTCTAGGGGTTGTGGCCTGTCAGTCGTTGGCCCCTCCGGCAGCCGAATCAGAGTAGTAGTAGTAGTCAGGGTCAGCATCAGGGCAACCTGAGAGCTCCGAGGGGGAAGAGGGAATGGAGCTGTCAGAGAGAGAGAGAGGGAGGGGGAGAGAAAGAGAGAGAGAGAGAAAGAGAGAGAGGAAGGGTGGGGGAGAGAGAGAAAGGGAGGGGGAGGGAAGGGGAGAGAAAGAAAGAGAGAGAGAAAGAAAGAGAGAGAAAGAGAGAGAGAGGAAGGGTGGGGGAGAGAAAGGGAGGGGGAGGGGGAGAGAAAGAAAGAGAGAGAAAGAGAGGGAGGGAGAGAGAGAGAGGGAGAGAAAGAGAAAGAGAGAAAGGGTGGGGGAGAGAAAGAGAGAGGGGGGAGGGGGCAGAGAGAGAAAGAGAGAGAGGAAGGGAGGGGGAGTGAGGGGCAGATAAAGAAAGAGAGATAAAGAAAGAGAGAGAGAGAGAGAGGGAGGGTGGGAGAGAGAGAGAAAGAGAGAGAGGGAGGGTGGGAGAGAGAGAGAGAGAGAAAGAGAGAGAGGGAGAGGACCTGGACCGTCGGTCAGTCCTCCGATGGAGAGCCAAGAGCCCCCAGCACTGGAGGTGGCTGATGAGGAAGAGGAGGAGCAGCTGGGCCCAGTGCCTGATGCTCAGAAGGCAGAGAGGAGAGGAGAGCAGTGGAAATCTATGGGCCGGTCCTCGGGACGGAAGAGCCACAGCTGCTGGAGAAGCCCCACCTGAGCTCTGAGGATAAAATTCAGGGGTGGAGGTGAATAGATGGGGCAGACCACCCTTCATCTCCCAGCCGGCCGGCCTTTTAAGCCTGCTGTGAGAGAGGAACCTTTTGCCGGGGCTGCCGGCGCTCCGAATCAAGGAATCTTTGCGTTCACTTCAGGGGGTCGGCCGTGTTTGGGGAGCTGGGTCAGAGTGCAGGTTGTTTCCCTCCTTGATTCGTTTCCAGCCGCTGCTTCTTGGTGAAAATACCCCCCCCCCACTCTTCTTTGGGGCAGCCCCTCAAGGGTTGGGAGGGGGCTACTGTGTCCCCCTTCGGCCCTTCTGCCGGCTGCGCAAGGGAGCCAGAGCGATGCCACCAGGGAGGCCCAAAGCGTTTCCTTCGCTTTACCGAAATCACTAAAACGCCCCCAGGCCCCTTCTCTGCAGAGGCCGCTTAGGCCCCAAACGGACCCACTCCAAATTTAAAGTGGAGTCGTTAAGCGTCGAGAGGGACCTTAGAGACCATCTAGTCCAACCTCCTCCTCCTCCGTGCAGCATTTCAGACAAATGACCCTCCAGCCTCGGGAAGCGGCTGTGGCACCCAGAACCGGACACCCCCCCACACACAAATGGGGGCTTCACCAAGTGAGAAAATCCACCCAGCCTGTCTGTGACCGAGCCCTGTGGACTAGGAACTTGAGGGTTGAAAACGCGTCTCACCTGTGCAGCCTTCGCCGTCCGGCCGCCGTTGCATCCCCGGAGGGCAGATGCAGGCAAAGGTGCCGATCAGATTCTTGCACATCATCCCGTGAGAGTCGCAGTCGTGCATCCCGTGGGCGCACTCGTCCAAATCTGCAGGGATGGAGGAGGAAATGATTGTGAAGCCGGAAGGGCCTCCTGGGCATCCCCCCCACTCCTTTTCTTATAGATTAACAGAGTCAGAAGGGACCTCGAAGGTCATCCAGTCCAACCCCCCCACCCCCACCCCCGGCCCAAGCAGGAGGCCCTACGTCATTTCCGACAGATGGCAGTCCTGTCAATTCTTGGAAGCTTCCAAGGATGAAGCTCCCACAACTTCTATCTGTCTGTCTACCTACGTAATCATCTAATTCTATCTAACAGATTAACAGAGTCGGAAGGGACCTCGGAGGTCATCTAGTCCAACCCCTCCCAGCCCAAGCAGGAGACCCTACACCATTTCTGAGAAAAGGCAGTCCAGTCTCTTCTTGAAAGTCTCCAGGGATGAAGCCCCCACAACTTCTGAAGGCAACGTCTCTTCCATGGGTTGATGGTTCTCACGGTCAGGAAATCCCTCCTTATTTCCAGGTTGAATCTCTCCTTGATGAGTTTCCATCCATTCTTCCTTGTCTGGCCTTCAGGGGCTTTGGAGAATAAGTTAACCCCCTCCTCTCTGTGGCAGCCCCCCAAATATTGGAAGACTGCTATCATCTCCCCCATAATCCTTTTCATTAAACTAGCCATGCCCAGTTCCTGCAACCGTTCTTCATGTGTTTTAGCCTCCAGGCCCCTCATCATCTCGGCTGCTCTTCTCTGCGCTCTTTGGAGCCATGAGGACTAGAATCTTACACTGTTCTTGAAGGGTGGCTGGAGCTCAAGGCTGGGAAGCCTCTAAATCTCCTGGAGGGGCCCAGGCTCCTTGTTCTGTTTGCGTGCAAGTGGTGCCGGATCCTTTTATTAGCGTGCGACCCCAGAAGACGAGGATGGGAAGAAAGACTGAAAGGGCCCCGGGGAGTGTTGCGGGAAGGAATAGACAGAAGCCCCGTCGCTTGTCATGCAACCCTAGTCTTATTGGGGGGGGGCTCCCAGGCCCTCTTCCCCAAGGGGAGAGCCTTCACCCGCTCCCTTTTCGAAAGCTGAACCCATTTCCTTGATCGGCCCCATCGAGGCTCAGCTTCCCTCAGCGAAGGGGACCCCTTCCCCACCTTTGCACATTCGGCGGTCGTCCCGCAAGGTGTACCCAGCTGGGCAGGTGCAGTCGTAGGAGCCGAGCGTGTTGAGGCACCGGAAGGCGCAGAGCAGCGGGTTCAAGGCGCACTCGTTGATATCTGGAGCAGGGAGATTGGAGAGATGGGGAAGGAGTGAACTGTTAACGGCTTTCAGCCTCACCGTGAACAAAGACGGACGTTCCATTTTGCCAGCTACTAAGATTGTCAGCCGAACAGGGACAAAAACAGCCGGGGAAAGGATTGAAGCCTGGAAAACGGGCCTCTCGTCAGTGGTCAGGAGTGCTGATTTACTAACAGCTCACCAAGTACTTAGGGCTTGGCAGCACAACGGAACCACAGCCAACGACTTCACAGCTGGCCACCCACACCCCAATCAACACCTGAAAAAGCCACCCACAAGCAGCCTCCACATAAACACTACACCTGGAGTAGCCCCAAGCACACATTGTACTAGAGCAGTGATGGCTAATCTTTTCATCACCATAATGCAATGTGCATGTGACCCCCCTCGCATGCTCCGTCCCTGCGCATGTGCCTCCGTGTGCATCCCGCACATACAAAAAACGAAAAGACAGACAAATACAAAACAGATTAAGAACTCATCAACAGCCGCAACAATTCGAGTGGGGCTGGGAACTCAGGTTTTAACGGCTTTGCGGAAAGCCTGAAGGGTGGCAAGGGTCCAAATCTCCACGGGGAGATCGTTCCAGAGGGCCGGAGCAGCCACAGAGAAGGCCCTCCCCCGGGGGGTTGACAATCGACACTGGCTAGTTGATGGAATTCGGAGGAGGCCTAATCTGTGGGATCTAATCGGTCTAGTGGAGGTGATTGGCAGCAGGCGGTCTCTCAAGTACCCAGGTCCAATACCATGAAGGGCTTTATAAGTGACGACTAGCGCCTTGAAGCGTATCCGAAGACCAATAGGCAGCTAGTGCAGCTCGCGGAGGATAGGTGTGACGTGGGTGTACCGAGGTGTACCCACAACCGCTCGTGCGGCTGCATTCTGGGCAAGCTGCAGTCTCCGAATGCTCTTCAAGGGCTGCCCCATGTAGAGAGCGTTACAGTAGTAATGTGCCCCACCCCTGTACATGCGTGCGGCGTCACTGCGCATATGCCCTGTCCTCCATGCATATGCATGCATCTCCCACATGCGCTGCCCCCCTCCCCGCGTGCATGGCAGAGACCCAAAAACCAGCTGGCCGGCGGGAGGCGTGCACCCATGCGCGTTGGAGCTGAGCGAGGGCTCTGCATGCCACCTGTGGCATGCGTGCTATAGATCCAGCTTCACATTGCTAGAGAGAGGTTCCCTGCGGACGGGCTGAAGCACGAGGCCAACAGCTGGGAAGACTAAACCTCTGGTCCCAGTGAGCCACCTAGACTGGGAGTCGCTTGCTGGAGACTGGGTTTCTCACAGCAGCATCAGAAGATTGGAAGGGACCTCAATAAGTCATCAAGTCTGACCCCCTGCACCCCGCAGGATCCTCCTGATAGAGGATGGGCCGTCCTCTGATGGAAAGACTCCAGGGAAGAGGAATGAATCCAATTCCGCCGACTGATGGTTGCCTCGACTCATCCTAAATGTTTTTATGCCCAGCTTCGTTTTCCAATTTCGATAAAACTTTGCCTCGGCTGCCAAGAATCTCTGGGGAAACAGGAGACGCAAAAATGCCTCCAACAAAGAATCAGAAAGAGGTAGTTGAATAGAGGAGAATGACAGACTAGGAAGGGACCTCGGAGGTCTTCTAGTCCAACCCCCTGCTCAGGCAGGAAACCCTACGCCACTTCAGACAAAGGGTTCTCCAACATCTACTTAAAAACCTGCATTGATGGAACCCCCAGAACTTCTGGAGGCAGGTTGTTCCACTGATGAATAGAATAGAATAGAATAGAATAGAATAGAATGGATCTATCTACCTACTTAACCTACCTACCTATCACCTATCTGTCTGTATGTCTATCTATCTATCTATTTATCTATCAATCATCTATATCTATCTATCTATCTATATCTCCTATCTATCTATCTATCTATCTATCTATCTATCTATCTATCTATCTATCTATCTATCTATCTATCTATCTATCATTTGTCTGTCTATCTATCTATTTATCATTTATCTGTCTGTCTATCTTCTTTCTTTCTATCCATCCATCCATCCATCCATCCATCTATCTCTCATCTGTCTGTCTATCTATTTATCATCTATTTGTCTGTCTCTCTGTTTGTCTGTCTATCAATCATCTATATCTATCTGTCTGTCTATCTATCTATCTATTTATCTATCAATCATCTATATCTATCTATCAATCTATATCTCTCATCTGTCTATCTATCTATCTATCTATCTATCTATCTATCTATCTATCTATCATCTATATATCTATATATCATCTATCTGTCTGTCTGTTTGTGTCTATCAATCATCTATATCTATCTGCCTGCCTGTCTGTCTATCATCTATTTATCTATCTATCAATCATCTATATCTATCTGCCTGCCTGTCTGTCTGTCTATCTATCATCTATTTATCTATCAATCATCTATATCAATCTATCTATCTATCTATCTATCTATCTATCTATCTATCTATCTATCTACCTACCTATCTACCTATCATCTATCTTATCTATATCTATCTATCTATCTATCTATCTATCTATCTATCTGTCTGTCTGTCTGTCTGTCTGTCTATCATCTATCTATCTATCTATCTATCTATCTATCTATCTATCTATCTATCTATCTATCTATCTATCTATCTATCTATCATCTATCTTATATGTCTGTCCGTCCATCCATCCATCCATCCATCCATCCATCCATCCATCCATCCATCCATCTATCCATCTAACAAACTAACCAACCAACCAACCAACCAACCAACCAACCAACCAACCAACCAACCAACCAACCAACCAACCAACCAACCAACCAACCAACCAACCAACTAACCAACTAACTATCTCTATCTATCAGTCATCTAGCTATCATCTATCTTCCATTTATCATCTACCAGTATATATACTGTAGCTCTCTCTCCCCCTCCCCCATACACACACACTCACACACAATTGTTTGGTTATCGTTCAAATATATAATAACCTTAATAGATCCTCCCAGAGTAGAGGGAGTCTATCTGTGGACAACCAATGCTGTGGGCTTCTTCAGGAGCCACGTGGGGCTGTCTATGAGGTCAGGAGGAGGAGGCACAGATGGATGGTCCTCCGTCTTTTGACAGTTTTGACCTGCTGGCTTTTAGGAAGGAGGGGAAGACCCGACCTCATCGCTGGAGGCCTTCAAGGCTGGATGGGGGCAATTGTCTGGGGTGGAATAAGCTCTCCTGCCTTGAGCAAGGGGGTTCCTCCAGTGTCCCTTCCAGCCCTCTGATTCTATGGTGGGTTTTTGTGCTTGCTTCGTCGTTGACCTGCCACCACTTAATCCTCTAAATAGAAAGGATCCTGGAATCCATTTGTTGGGAAAGGCACAGCGTATAGCAGTGATGCATAACCGGAACTGAGAATCGCACACTGAATGCCAACATCCGTAAGCTCAACTTTCCCCTCCCTTAACTGCCTCCCATCGCTGATTCTCCACTCCTGGCACCAATTAGGCTCAAGCAAGATCTTTTCAGACTGGTCACTTCAAGCGTAGATTAGTGTTCTGACCCCCCCCCCTTCTCCGTCCAGGAACGAAAGCCAAAACTGACGTACAAAAGAATGTTTTAATCACTCCAGACTCTTGTTGGCTGCAAGCCCAAAATAAACAAAGAGATAATCACTCTGGCAAAAAGTCCTATAAACAAACACAGCACTGCTTCTCACAGCAAACCACTTATCCAAGTTGGTTTCTCTTAATTCGTGAACGAGAACGTTGACTCCTGCAAACAGGGCGTGGCACAAACAGTCTCTTTTATAATCAGGAGAGGATCTTAATCAGCATCAGCTAAGCACAATCATCTCCTACAATTACGCAGTTGTTCCTTCCGCCGAGTAGCCCTTCGACGGCGTGCATCCTGAAACAACTCCCAAATGTTTTCCTGAACATTCCTTTTGATCCAATGCTCTGCCGCCACCTGGTGGCCAACCAGTCTCTCCTCGCCCTGCTCGGAGTCGACACCCTTTCCAGGGTCCTGCACCTACTCCAAGGTCGACTCATAAGACCCCTCACTGTCGGAGTCTGGCGGCAGCTCCAACGGCTCCTGCCGGGCCACAACAGATTAGTATGGACATGCTTTCTTCTCCCAACCGGGTGACCTTGAGGCAGTGTCTCAGGGAGATACAGAAGTTACTTTTGCTTCCCCCCAAGAATTCTGTCTCCCATCCATCCTCTCCACGGGAGGAAGCATAAGGTGGCAGCTGACACCTCGTTTTCTGGGTGAGAAGGACAGCTGCAGAAATCAAAACAACCGAAAGGAAAAGAAAGTGGGCATTACCTTCGCAGGTCATCATTGGCCCCGGTTCAAATCCTTCGTCGCAGGCGCATTCGAAGCCCCCGATCACGTTGGTGCAGGTGCCGTTCCCGCACGGGTTGCCGATGGAGCATTCGTCCGTGTCTGCCGAGGATACGAGAAAGGAAGGGAGCGGATTTGTCTACTAGAAGGGAAAGCTTCAAGTAGGGATTGAACAGCCCTCTCTCTCCCGAGATGGCAGGCGGAGTGGCCCCCACTCACCCACGCAGTTGACCCCGGTGTAGTCCAGGTTGTAGCCGAAGGGGCATTCGCAGCGGAAGGACCCGTCCGTGTTGATGCAGGCGCCGTTAATACAGATACCCAGATTCTCCGCGCACTCGTTGACGTCTGCCGAGGAGACCACGTGGAATGAGCAACACCACGGACTATGCGCCTTTGTGATAGAACACTTGTTGTGGGCTGTTTCTCGAAAGGCACAAGCCCTTCCCCCAAATGGGGCAGAGTACTTTGATTTGAGTATTTTTTAATTAGTTTATCAAAATAGAAAAAAATACTAGGAGAAATGAAAATAAATGTGATGGGAAAATAGGGGAGGAAGATGGGAAAATAGGGGAGGAAGATGGGAAGAGGAGAAAGTGTAGGGGAAAGGAAAAGAAAAAGCATTGATTTCCGACTCCTGTTCATGTGCTACAATAAAGCACATGAGCCGAGGTGGCGCAGTGGTTAAATGCAGCACTGCAGGCTACTTCAGCTGACTGCAGTTCGGCAGGTCAGCTGTTCAAATCTCACCGGCTCAAGGTTGATTCAGCCTTCCATCCTTCCAAGGTGGGTGAAATGAGGACCCAGACTGTGGGAGCGATATGCTGACTCTGTAAACCGCTTAGAGAGGGCGGAAAGCCCTATGAAGCGCTATATAAGTCTAACTGCTATTGCTATTGCTAAAGTGCTTGAGGTAGGGGGAGAAAGAAACTTTGATTTGGGGTTTTGTAGCTTAGATAGGTTTGTTGTTATAGGTGCGGTGGCCTAGAGGTGGTGCTCTGGCCCCACAATCAGGAGGCTGGGAGTTTGATCCTAGGTAGAGGCAGATATTTCTCTCTCTGGGCAGAATGAGAATATATCTGCCGAACAAAACTCCGTACTGGGGACAGGAGAGGCATCCGGCCAGTAAACAATCAGCTCCATTCAGTCTCCATCCAACAAGGGATTATGGGGTTGTGAAAAGAATTTTTAAAAACAGGTTTGTTGTTATAGAAGTGTCTAATATATATTATTACATAAAAGTTAAGAAAAAAACGAGGTTGTTTGTTCTACCTTACCTACCTTATTCTACTGCAGGGGTCCCTAACTCTTGGGCCGCAACCCACTACCAGGCTGCCGGGGGGGGGGGAGGGCAGGGGTGAAATCCAGCAGGTTCTGGAGAACCAGTAGCGGAAATTTTGAGTAGTTTGGAGAACTGGTAAATACCACCTCTGGCTGGCTCCAGGAGTGCAGAGGGAATGGGGATTTTGCAGTATCCTTCCCATGCCACGCCCACCAAGCCACACACAAGGAACTGGTAGTAAAAAAAAAAAATTTCACCACTGGGGGGCGACTTGAGATAAGAGGGGATTTTTGTAGCCAAAGCAAAATACTTTCTCTTGGGAACCAAGGACATTCTCACACCTGGCCGGAGGAAGGTGGAGTGATGCTACCCGGTTGCCAGACCGCACCGTGATTGGACCCCTTTGACTTATTGTTTTGAGAAAGAGATTTTTTTAAAAAAACTTTTAATTAGGTGAAAACCGTGGGAGTCAATTTTCACCAGATCTGTGCCGATACGACATTTCCAACAAAGCCATTCCTTGAGGAATCAACGTTCCTCGGGGTACTGTTCGTTATGGGTGCATTACTTGGAATCCTGACGTGTAGGCTGTGTTTCGGTGTCCGGCCCTGGGACAAATTGGCTGAGCAATAAAATTCCGCAGCGCATCCTCCACAGAGAACCTTGCGGTGTGAGCAGAAGAGAGCCGAGCGTAACGAGAGCTGCTCTTGCAGAACCGATGCTGACAGCGGCTGTCGGTTCAGCTTATTTTTCTAATCGATCACGAGGCTTTGCAAAGCAATTCCTGTCCCCTCAGACAGTGGCCTCCGGAACCTTTGGGACTGTCTATTTTATCAAGAAAAAATCTTTTAGGCCTGCTTCCTCGGGATAACAGGGGGAGCTGGGCTCACCTTTGCGACTCGCACATTTTCTGACGTTTGGCAAATTTTTCTTCTTCCTAGCAGCCTACCTTAACATCTGGATGAAGGCCGGGCTGCTTAATCCTGATGGAAATTCACAACGGGGAACAGAAGTCAAGATAAAATTCACTCTTGGCCTTGGTACTTACCTTCCCGGGAATCTCCGAGCCCCGGAATGGCTCCGTGGCCGTACGGACACAATTCTTGGAAGGCAACTGCGGATGGGAGAGGCAAAAGCTACTGTCACTCTTCCAACAAGCGCTCATTTTACAGCGGGCCCTCAAGTTTATGACCACAATTGGATCAGAATGTGTTGCTAAGGGAGGCAAAGGTTAAGCGACTTGTGGCCAATTTTATGGTCTTTTTTTGTTGTTGCTACGGTTGTTAAGTGAACCACCTGGTCGTAGAGAGAATTTCAGCTGCCCCCACTGCCGTTGCTTGTCAGAAGGTGGCTGTGTGTTTGTGTGTGTCACAAATGATGATCAGGAGGCTGCAACCGTTATAAGTACATGCCAGTTGCCAAGTGATAAGGTTTTGATCACCTGACCTTGGTACGACAATTGTTGAGTGCAAAGACTGGTTGTAAGTCACTTTTTTCAGTGCTACCGTAAGTTCGAACTGGTTGTAAGTCAAGGATTTGCAGAATTTATTTTTCAAAGCAACTCGGGACTCTGGGTGGCTTAGAAAACAATTAAAACAAATATAAACAGAACAACAACGACAACAAACAATGTAGGTACTGTGATTTAGTGACTGTTCAAAGTTATAGCAGCACGGGGAAAAAACTGACTTACGACCGTTTACACACTTACGACCGTTGCAGTATCCCCAATCAAAATCCAGACCTTTGGCAACGGACTCCTATTTATGACAGTCACAGTGTCCTGGGGTTTGCAACCTTCTTATAAGCAACGGGGAAGTCGGATTCCCTTAACAACCCTGTGTGTAGGGGATTCCGGAAGCGTCACGGTGAGAACGGCTGGGTAAATATCGAGCTCTGCCCAGCTACGGGAAAACCCAGCAGGCAGGTCGGCGTCTAGAGGTCCTTTGTGGACCGGATTCGTCTTGAAGGGACAAAGCACTTAACCATTGCTGTGATTCCCTTATCGAATGCAGCAAGAATGGGGCGAGATCCACTTCACAATGGTCTCACTTAGCAATGGAAATTTCGGATTCTCAACTGTGGTCGTAAGTGGAGGTTTACTTTTAATGCCCATCTCGTTGCGAGGACTCTGGGCTCTTAGAAGCGATGGAAATTGATATAAAAAGAATGAAAAAAATAGAGAACAATACAACTATTTCAGCTTTTTAAACAATCTCCAACACGTTTCCCCATTGGAGCCTGGGTCTGCAGGGGAAGACGAGCCAGAACGGGAGCCGAGGGAGAGCGATCGCAGGGTGGCTTTGTTGGCTTTGGAGGAAAATGTGGAGGGGCAGACCCAGTCAGGCCAAGGCGTTTCAGAATTGGGAGGGCTTGTAGGCAGGGAGGCAGGATGACCAAGAGAGGCTAAGCAGTGAACATGCGAGGCAGAGCTCAGGCGAGGAACAAGGGCCACTCACTCCTGATCCAAGAGCACGGAGAGTGGAGAGAAGGCCAGAACAGCGCAGAATGACCAGACTACTCAGGAGGAGAGCGCCCCGACCCTCTTCACAAGGCACACATGGGGATTGAGATTTAAGGAGACGCTGTGGGGAGGGGCGTTTGTCGGGAACAAACAACTGAATTTCATGGAGCGCTGAGTGCTGACGTTTGAATTTTCTATTTATTGAATTGAATTTCTATTTTATTGAATTTTCCTGGATTCTTCGCGTTCTTTCTGGATTTCTGGATTCCTTGCCTTGCTCCTTTGCTTCTTGCACTACTTGACTTTTGGCTTTGCAGCCGTGGTCCTCACAGAGTTGGGCTGGACTGTTTGCAACCAGAGGCTGCTTGAGGTGTGTGTGTGTGTGTGTGTGTGTTTACCTTGCTCCTGGACCTGCCAGAAACGTGGGAGCATTTGGGGAAATTTGGAGCAATAAAGTGGCGCTTTAAACTGCCACCTGCCTGCATTGCTTCTGTGCCATGCCCCGAGTTATCACACTCTCCTCCTCCAGACCCATGTCCAAAGTTGAAGAAATGGTTGTATTGCTCCCATTTGGGGGGGAAGACCCCTAACTCCTGTTCTGACCTAGGCGTCACCAAATCACGAAACAGACTCCTTGTCACCCCCCAAAAAACCACTCTTTTTATTTGGCTAATGTGAATTCCTAGCATTCACATCCAGCAAAATCCCGGCAAACAGTCTTTCAAGGATAAATTGCAAACACAGACCTTATCAGTCCTTGGACAGCTGCCAGGTCGATAGCTTCCAGACGCAACGGCTGTACAAGGAAACACTTGGCAAGGAGTCTCTCAGATAAGCAAATCTTCACACTAAGGAATTCATTGTCTCCTGCAAACACCCGTCCCCTTTTGCTGCTGTTTATCTCTTATGGGAAGGAACAGGCTCCAGCTGTTCTTCTGCCCCACTTAGATCCGACTCCAAAGGCAGCTAAGTGTTGGCTGGCCCTGATTCTATCTCTGCCTCCGACACAGAGCCCTCATCCGAGCCTCCCCCAGACTCCAGGACTGGCCCATCTTCCTCCCCAACCTCCTCACTGTCTGAGTCTGTCCGAGCTCTGCTGACCACTGATGGGCCATAACAACTCCCTTGGGTGCAAGGGGGCAGCCTCTTCCCTACTGATAGGGGGGGAGAGGCAGGGGTCTCCATCAGAGTCCCAATCATCAGCGAGAAACCATCAAAGAGACCAGGGGAGGGGGATGATGATGATGATGAAGGTCTCCCGGGCCTCCCCCTCCTTCCCCCCTCCCCGCTCTCCGTCTCCTACCGTTGCCTTCCTGGGGGCACAGCTCGCAGGGGTCTCCCCAGCCTTCGCCTGGCATCTTGCTGCAACAGCATCGAGCCTTGGTGGTGTTGAAAGCTTTGGGCACCGAGCACTTGCCGTTGTCGAAGCGGGTGAAGCAGAAACTCTGGCGGGTGTCTGCAAATGTTGGGGAGGGGGAGATACATAAGGTCAGGAAACCGGGAAGATCTGGGATAGGAGGGGAGGGAGGGTCCCTGGCTCCTGGTCCCCTGGCTCCCCATTTCTTAATTTTTTTTTTAAATTTTATGTTTATATAAACAATCCATTTTCCATTAACCAGTGTGTCGTCTGGGTACAAATATTTTGTGCCAACATTAAAATACAATCTTATTCATTATTTACTCTCATCTTGGCTTAATTTCCAATACCTTAAGTATCTAATGTTACAACAATCCCATTGTGATTTATTTAACTCCATTAGTTATATTACTATTAATACATTTTCTATACTTTAGAAAACTTCTTTTATTATTCATTCTTCTGTTCTCGACACCACCGGTAACATGATTCCCAAATTGTATAATAATCGGTTTGTTCTTTCTCTTGGAGAGCCAGGCTCAATCTGTTCGTTTCCGCACATTCTAATATTTTCCTAATCCACATTCTCCTCTGTAGGGATCTCAATGAATCTGTAGGGATCTCAATGAATCTGTAGGGATCTCAATGAATCTCTAGGGATCTCAAACCTGCGGAGACTTCACCGGGAGGAGAAGTCTACCTCCAACACACAGGGCACACTTGATGTGTCAAGACTCCCTGTTGAAATGGGGTAGAACAGAGTTCCCCAAACTTTCCCGGTTGGTGGCCTGGAGGGGGGAAAGAGGAGATGGTTTCGTGGGAGGGGGAGGCACCTGCGTGTGGACGTGAATGCACGAATGGGGCTCCGAGCGCCCAAGATGCTCACGGGACAAGGCCCTCACGTGGCCCGTTTCTGAATGCATCATGGCTCAATAGTGGGGTGTGGCCCACAAATTGGGGACCCCCCCGGGGTAGAATATTCAGCCACTTGTCTGAAACGGGATAGGGTCTCCTGCTTCAGCAGGGGGTTAGACTAGAAGATCTCCAAGACCCCTTCCAACTCTGTCACTCTGCTATCCTCCACGGGGTCTCCAGGCGGTCTCCATAGGCAGATCCAACATGTGGTGCCGTCCATATCATTATTTTATTCCATAAACTTATATGAGCTGGGGTGGCGCAGTGGTTAGAGTGCAGTACTGCAGGCGTCTTCTGCTGACTGCTGGCTGCCTGCAATTTGGCAGTTCGAATCTCACGAGGCTCAAGGTTGACTCAGCCTTCCGTCCTTCCGAGGTCAGTAAAACGAGGACGACCCGGATTGTTGGGGACAATATGCTGACTCTGTAAACTGCTTAGAGAGGGCTGTAAAGCACCATGAAGCAGTATATAAATCTAAGTGCTATTGCTAAGGTGTGACCCGTCAAATGCGCGCACGACAAAAGCCGACAAAACTGCGGCGAGAAAACCGCGACGTTATAAACGCGCCCACAATTTGTCGGTGAACCTTGCTAAGGAGGTAGATCCTGGTTGAGTTGCAGGAATGTCAGCTAAGCAATCAAAGAGGTGAACGAACTGGGATGGTGCAGTGGTTAGAATGCAGCATTGTAGGCTAACTCTGCCGACTGCCGGGAGTTCGATCCTCACAGGCTCAAGGTTGACTCAGCCTTCCGTCCTTCCGAGGTGGGTAAAATGAGGACCCGGATTGTTGGGGGGAACAAGAGGCTGACTCTGTAAACCGCTTAGAGAGGGCTGTAAAAGCACCGTGAAGCGGTATATAAGTCTAAGTGGGAAGGAAGGAAAGTGTCAGCCTCTGTTTCGCGACTTGCTTTGGGCTGTCATTGAAATGGGGAGGGGGAGGCCTGGTATTTGGGAAGGGAAGTTTTAAGTACAGGAGTGATTGTAAAAAGGGAGTTTTGTTCTCACCATCTACTGTGCATGCTGCAGATAGTGATTGAGGTGGCCAAGGCCAACTGGAAAGCCAAGCATAACAAACAGATAAGGACCTTGGCAGCAAGGTTGACTTCTGCAAGAGGGGTGTGTGCGCAAGCAGTCTTTTTGTAGTCTGGAGAGGAGCCTAATGACCACCAGCTGAGTGCAATTACCTCCTGTAACTGTGCAACTGTTCCTGACGCCTAGTAGCTCTTTGATGGCGTGCATCCAGGAACAACTCACTACTGGTGTCCGGATCACTCTCCCTTGTCTCCTCCCCACTGGTCCAAGGCTCAGGCGCCTCCTGGTGGCCAATCAGCCTCTCTGCTCCCTGCTCGGAGTCGGAACCCTGTCCAGGGTCCTCCACATCCTCCAGAGCCGACTCAGAAGGCCCCTCACTGTCGGAGTCTGGTGGCAGCTCCAACGGCTCCTGCTGGCCCACAACACCAACCTGATGATGCTTTTTGAAGATGGAACTCACAGGACACCTGAGGGATTTGCAGATTGGACTGTGGGATGGGGTTACCAGGGGGAGGGAGTTGGGTCACATATTGGCATGTATGATTTCGCGCGCTTTTGCCTCAGATCTTGCTTTGCTTAGCTGCTATCTTTATCATAACCAGTAAAAGTACTCTTAATTCTGCGAAATGGAGCTATGTGGTTTCTTAATTGGTTGCGGAGGGAGGCCGGCTTGACAGAAAGAGGGAAGGAAGGAAGGGGTAAGAGGCAGACTCCGTAAAACCACTGTAAAGCAGTACATACTCTAAGTTTATGAGCCAAGGTGGCGCAGTGGTTAAATGCAGCACTGCAGGCTACTGCTAGATCAGCAGTTCAGCGGTTCAAATCTCACCGGCTCAGGGTTGACTCAGCCTTCCATCCTTCCGAGGTGGGTAAAATGAGGACCCGGATTGTTGGGGGCAATATGCTGACTCTGTAAACCGCTTAGAGAGGCCTGAAAGGCCTATGAAGCGGTATATAAGTCTAACTGCTATTGCTATTGCTATTAAGTGCTATTGCTATTCAGCCATTTCTGTGAAATGGGATGGGGGTCTCCTGTATGGGGAGGGGGGGAGCTGGACTAGAAGACCTCCAAGGTCCCTTACAGCTCTATTCGGATTCTGGTTTCCAACCCTCTGCCTGTGGATCAGCACCGGTCCGTGACCTGTTGGGAACCGGACCACGGAAGTGGCAGGCGAGTGTGCAAGGCACCATTTGCACACGTGCGGGATTAAATTGTGCACGTGAAACCATCCACTTACCCCCCGCCCCCTCACCCGCTGAAAAGGAATGTTGCCACGGGCTCCATAAACCAATATCGCTGAGATAATTTTCCAGCGGGCAGGATGGCTGATCGTCCGAGATCCCAGCTCCCTAAAGCGGGGAAGCTTTGGACTGAGGTGATGGGAGATGTATTCCAATGCGCGCAGAGAGTGGTGACACAACATCCCCCACCTCCCACGCCCGGAGATCATAACCGTACGTGGCTGGCAAACTCACCAAAGCAGCGCCGGCCGTTGTCAGACAGAACAAAACCAGGCGGGCAGATGCACTGAAAAGTGCCGGGGGTGTTGGTGCAGGTGCCGAAGAGACAGATGTTGGGGTCTTCCTCGCACTCGTTGATATCTGCAACCCACCAAGATGGATTACAGGCTGCCCCCCTCCCGTCTCTTGTCACCCCCAAATTCGATCCATAGGCAGTTTTCAGCGCTGGGAGGAACAGGAAAACCCCCTCCTTCCATGGATCAATGCACATAAAAAAGCGTGGGTTTGGCCGTCATCTTGACTTTTTTGACCCCTCCCCCAGGGAGGACCCTATTCCCTGACGCGCCACCTAGGCGTCAAAGCCAGAGGGGGCCCACAGACATCCTTCCCCTCAGCACAGGACCCAAACGTCAAGCGTTTGCCTGTGGTGCATTGTGCTTCTTACCGATACAGTTGTCGTTCTGCACTTCGTAGCCGGGAGGGCAGATGCAGCGGAAGGAACCTTCCAAATTGTGGCAGGTTCCCGGGGAGCAGCTCCCGAGTAGGCTGACACACTCGTTGATGTCTGCGTGGGAGAGAAAAAACCCCGCGTCACCTTCCCCATAGCTGGGAGCTGCTGTCCCTGCCCTGGATATCAGGGAGGGTTTCCGACACTACACAGGTGAAGGAGACATTGGCTAAGCCTTTGGAAATCAATACGTGGGGGTGGCAGGGTAAGCGTGGGGGGTTATGCACATATGCATGGGAGCGGGGTGAGTGGAGGAGTCGCGTGCACATGCGTGGGGGTCACACGCGGAGGGCGGAGTGCAGATGTGGGAGGGTGGGGGTTTCAACTTCCGGTTTGTGTGTTGGGCCGTCCTTCGCCCTCCAGAGCACAGGGCAAAAAACGGCCCAACTCGCAAACCAGAAGTTCAGGAATCGACTTCCGGGTTGCCCGTAAGGCTCTTTTTCTCCTTCTGGAGGCTTCAGGAAAGCCTCCTGAAGGCTCTGGAGGGTGGCTCCGCGTGCCATGGGTTTGCCATCACGGCCCTAACCCTTCTAGGAAGAAGAAATACAAATCCAGGGCAAAGGGGTGTGTCTATGAAGCAAGAGAAGATGGGGGAACGACACGTCATTCTCTCAACACCCCCCCGAGGACCCTGGGAGGTACCCACCGATACAATTCTTGCCATCCGGTGTGTGGTCGTAGCCCTCCTGGCACAGGCACCGGAAGGACCCCATGTTGTTGATGCACTGTCCATTGCGGCAGACCTGCCCAGCCAGGGAGGAGCACTCGTCGATATCTGTGGGAAGAGTAGGGTGGGACGTGTGTGGGATCAGCATCACCATTCCCAGAGGCTCAGCCGGCCCCTCCTCTGGTCCCGACCACGCTCCCTTACCCATGCAATCGTTGTTGTGGGTCAGTTCGAAGCCCGGGAAGCAGAGACAGTTGTAGGAGCCCACCGTGTTCTTGCAGGTGCCGTTCCCGCAGGGTTGACGGTCGCATTCGTCGATGTCTGCCAGGCGAACGAGGAAATGCCCACACGAGAATGACAGGGAGATATCATTATCTACTTATTAAACTTACAGGCCACCCACCTCACAGGCCAAAGTGCATTTATTATTGTTGCTGTTATCACATCAGTGTGACACTTCATGGAGAGGGCTCCACAGTAACCTTTACAACAATAACCCTGTGAAGTAGGCCAACATGGTTCACCGACAAAAGGGCGACCGACAAAAGCGCGCCCGATGAAACTGCGGTGACAAAACCGTGAGTTCTAAACCGCGCCGACGAATGAGCGCTGAAGCACGCCGACAACAGCGCGCCGACAGAAGTGCACTCTAAACCTAACACTAACCCTGACCCTAACCTTACCTTACCTTAAATCGCGTTTGTCAGCGCACGGTTGTCAGCGCGCTGTCGTTGGCACGTTGATGACATCACGGTTTTAGCACCGCGGTTTCGTCATGCGCGCATTTGTTGGGTCATGGGCCAACATCACCCCATTTTAAAAACCCACCATATAATGTTATGGATGCTCCATCGCTGGAGGTTTTCAAAAATAGACCGGACAACTATTGGGTGAGGTTGGTGTTAGGCAGTGGTGGGTTGCGGGTGGTACACCACGGTGCAGGCGTACTGGTGCCCGCAGGGAGCAGCAGGCTCCGTTCCGGTATGGTGCTTCAGAGGGCCCACCCACCCGCCGCGTTCCTGAGCTGTATTTGACCCAACCGGGCCATTTGCTCCGCTGAGCAGCTGAAGCGTCACGGGTGGTGGGTGTGCACGTGCATGTGGTGGATGCCCGGCCCCGTCGCAGCGTACCAGTTGCGACGGGATTCGGAACCCACCACTGGTGTAAGGACTCCTGCCTTGAGCAGGGGGGTTGGAATAGAAGACCTCTGAAGTCCTTTCCAGCCCCAGGGCTCCATGTTCCAATTTTTCCTGTCACCGCACAGGCTCCCCAAGGGATACTTCTTTCAGCGAGTCGTATCAACTGGTCATTTGCACGCTTTCTGAAAGTCACTGAGGCCACTTGGAGGTTTATTTATGTCCTCGGGGTCACCTGAGTAGTGCAAAGGGGTGTGACACCTTCTTGGAACGGCTGAATGGATTGTGTTGCAGACTGGAGAAAGATAGATGATGTCGCATCCCTCCAAGTGGCCTCAACGACTCTCCAAAATAATGCAAATGACCAGCATGCCAGGCCTGCAGCCATCTTTTCTTTTGGGTCTTTGGCCTGCCACACCTTCTATTCTTCTACTAGGCATTTTGTATGGTGGGGAAATGGGAGGGAGGATTGTACGGAGTGAGATGATACGTAGCCATAACAACATTCTTTCTAGAAAGCCAAGGTCATCCTTTGTCTCTGCACCTGACCGGAACTGGATGGGGGGAAGCTGCCAGAGTGGCAGTGGGAGATGGGACCAAGTGATGGACTTGTGGGTGGGAGGGGCAAGATCTTGAACTTTCAACTGGGCGGGGAAAACTGGGAAGCTTTCAGATTCGGGTTTTCCCAGATGTGCCAACATGGCTCTCTTAATAAATTGGAACTTTGAGCAATACTTTGCCTCGGACTCTGATTTACTTTTGGATGCTGTTTGGAACCCTGACATCCTTCCATTTCCCACCATCCAGTCAGAGCTGAAGAAGCTTCTTGGATGAGAAGCGAAATGTCTTCAAAGAAAAATCAGAAAGTCCAGTTGCCTCTTAAAAAAAAGCACCTTTGGGACAAAATGCCCTAAAGGTGAAAACCCCCCCCCAATGTCAACCCCTCCGTGTAGGTTGATATGGCGATGGGCTCAAAGTCACACAGGATGCACTACAACAGGGTGGGAACTTCCTGGTTTGTGAACAACTGGTGAACTAGCAAAACAGGTCTAGAACTGGAGAGACGCCTCCGCGGGGCTGGCGTGCCGTAAGGCCGTCGAACCCCTGCGATACTGACCCATACACATGGTCAGGTCCCCCGTGGCTTTGAACCCATTGTAACAGATGCACAGGTAACTCCCTTCCGTGTCGACACAATCCCCGTGGCTGCACACGTTGGGGATCTCCTGGCACTCGTTGCGGCCTGCAACACAACAAAACACAACAAAATTAGCTTGAAGAGAGAAAAGCCGGGAAGAAGGACGAGCCCAAATCTGAGACTGGTTAGGCTTAGACCAAAGCCCAGGGCGATGCTCCGACCCTTAGAATGTGGGACCTACATTTCAAATGAACCTATTTTCCCAACCTTGGTTACTTGAGGATGTGTGGACTTCGACTCCCAGAATTCCCTAGCCAGCATAGATGGCTGTACAATATACGACAATTCGCTTAGTAACTGTCTGAAGTTATAACAGCCCTGAAAGAAGCAACTTCTGTCTGGTTCTCGTGTTTACGACGGTCGCAGCTTTTCAATGGTCACAGGATCAAAATTTGGGCCCTTGGCAACCAGCTTCTGACAAGCAGACTCCACGGGGGAAGCTGGATCCATTTAATGCCCATGTACGTCAACTCCTAAAGTTGCCATAGTGAGGAAATGGGTGGGGAGGGGAACGCATTCCACGCATACTTTCGGCTAGAGTCGGATCTCCGATGACCGCAGCAGGCTTGGGAGGGGTGCACCTCATTGGGGAATGTGATTTATGACACAGACTGAGGGGAGGGAAGGAAGAGGGGTAAAGTTCAGATATAACTCAAACAAAGCTCAGATCTGACCGCAAAAAAAGCCTTGCCTAATGGTGCTCCTAAATAAATGACTAGTTTTCTATTGAAACTTGGCTTGAGGCTCATGAATCAATTAGGGCATTTTTAGGAAACCTGACAGACAGTCAGATCTGAGCCTCGTTTGAGTTATAGCTGAACTTCACCCCTGTTCCTCCACTCCCCTCAGTCTCTTGTCAGTTTTAGGAAACCTGACGGTGTGATTGAATTCAATTCACGGCAGCACTGATTCCCTTAGCCACCATGGCAATAAAGGTTGTAAAAATTAGGTGCGACTCACTTAACAACCACAATGAAAATTCTGGTCCTAATGGTGGTTGTAAGTTGAGGATTACTTCTATTGAAACCAGGGACGTGCAGTCAGGGGAGGCAGGGGAGGCAGGGCCTCGCCACTGTCATCATGAAAAACAAAAACAAATGTAAAAGGAAAAAGGCCAAGGTAGTTGCTGCCAGAGTCACAGTGGATGACTCTGCTTAGTGCTTAACTGCAGGAGGAGGTGAGAGAACCACGCGCCTCCTTTACTCTATCTTTATGATCACTTGAGCAGAGTTAAGCAAGGGTTAAAAGGCGAAAAATTCCTTATGTAGATGAGGCACGTGGTTCTCTCGCCTCCTGTAGAGGGCATTTTTTAGAGGCTTTTTAGAGTTCTCTGGGAGCAACTAGCTCAGTCTGACCTCAGAGCTCTTGCCTTTCTCCTTTTACATTTTTTTTCCATTTTCATGAGGGCAGGCAAGAGCAGAGTTGAAATCAACTCTGCATGTGTGGGGAGGGGGAAGGAATTCAAAAAGTTTGATTGCATGCAGAGCCACGTTGTCTTTTCAAACACACACACAGACACACAGACACACACACACACAGAGCTGGATAAAAGTATATAAGCCCAGCTTCACTGATTACAAGTTTGAAAAGGCAACGTGGCTCCACCTGCAATCAAAGGCTCGGATCAGAAGGCAGCAGGGGAATGGGGGGGTGGGGGGTATGGCAGAGGAGCTGCTTTCAAGCCATTGGAAAATATATCCAATCCAACTTCTGTGTTTGTGTTTGTTTGAGAGTGAGTGAGTGAGAGAGGGATCCAACTTCTCTGTGTGCGTGTGTCTGTTTGAGAGAGGGGGGAGGGAGGGAGGAAGGAGGGGGAGGGAGAAGAAAAAGAATGAAGGAAAACTTATTTTGCAAGGGGGGGGGGAAATGCTGTTGCTTTAAATCGGAACTGAGCACGCCTGGCTGTGGAATTCTGGGAGTTGAAGTCCACAAGTCTAAAAAAATTTGAAACTCCTGTGTCAGTGCCTCACCAGCCATAAACCTCACCGCACGTCACTGGTTGAAACGATCAAAATCGTTTGCTTCTCCTTCATCGCCTTAAGATCAGGTTTCAAACCGGTCTTACCGACACACGCTCCACTTGGCGACAACTTGTATCCTGAAGAGCATTCACACCGGTAACTGCCGGGGATATTTAAGCAGTCGGCGTTTCGTTGGCAGAGATTTTCCCCTCCGCTGCATTCATCGATGTCTGCCAGGAGACGGGAAAAGAGGAAGAAAAATGTCAGCAAGAGACAGAAGGAGAAACGTCTCCCTGATTTTGGTCTGAACACCCCATGCCTCACTCTAGGTTGCTCTGATATACAGGCAGTCCTCGACTTACGACAGTTCACTTAGTGACCGTAGTTACAACGGCACTGAAAAAAGGAACTCATGTCCAGTTTATGACCATTGCAGCATCCCCACGGACACGTGATCAAAATTCGGCCACTGACTCGCATTTATGACGGCCGCAGTGCCACACGATCCCCTTTTGCAACCTTCTGCCAAGCAACATCAGTGAGGAAGCCAGATTCACTTAACAACGGTCTTACTCATTTAACAACTACAGCGATTCAGGTAACAGGCGCAGCAGGAAAAATCGTAAAACGGGGCAAAACGCACCGTGCAAATTTCTCACCTAGCAACATAAATTCTGGGTTCCATTGTGGCCATAAGCTGAGGGGCTACCTGTATATTGAAAAACCACATCTTTGCCACTGTGGCTTCTCCACAAGGCATCACACGGTGGACTTGCAAAAAGGTTAAAGCGTTTTGGATAAAAATATGGTGGATTATGCAAAATATTTTTAAAATGAGGATAAAGTTCACCCCTCAGTTATTCTTGTTAGGTATAACTACTGATTGTACTGTTATAGAGACTAACTTGATTTTGAACCTAATAACGGCAGCAAGACTGTTGGTGGCGCAGTATTGGAAGAAGGAAGATTTGCCTACTATTCAAGAATGGACATTAAAAGTCACAAACTTAGCAGAAATGGCTAAAATATCAGCATATCTCAAGGACCACTCAAATGAGAGATATAAACTGGAGTGGAGAAGATGGATTGACTATATTCAAAATAAATATGGGACTAAGAATCTCCAGATAGCCTACGACTGAAGAAGCAAGGAATGACATAACTTGTTTAAAGTTAGCTCAACGAAAGAGGAGTTAAAATACAAGTGAAAGGTGATGCTAAAGTTTTTTTTTTTTTAACTTTAGAATATTTCTAGTTTACTTTAGAAGATTGTTAAAGATTTATACCCCGTATTTGCTCTGGGAAGTTGGGGGGGGGCTTGGGGGGGAGATGGGTTCGGGTGGGGAGGTAAATATTTATAAAAGCTTTTAAAATTTTCAATTAAAAAAAAAATAAAAAAATAGTAACAAAGACATCCCATTTTGTCTTTTGCCTATTGTCCATGTTAGAAGAGAGAGAGAGAGAGGAACCGGGGGGGGGGGGGAAGAGAGTGGGGACTTTGATTGAGCAGCCACATCTGTCCTTTGACTGTTTTAGCCCCCTCCCACACACACATGGACACCCCTGTCCTGAAAACTGAATCCATTAAATCCATAGGTAGTCCTTGTTTAGCAACCATTCATTTTGCGACAGTTTGAAGTTATGTCGGCACTAAATGAGGAGACCTACGATATAGGTACCCCTCGACTTACAAAGGTTCATTTAGTGACCATTTTTCACACCTACAACGGCTGCATCGTCCCCACGGTCACATGATCAAAATTCAGGCGCTTGGGCAACTGACTCATATTTACGACTGTTGCCGTGTCCTGGGTGGGGTCACCTTTTGCAACCTTCGGACGAGCAAAGTCAACAGAGAAGCCAGATTCAGTTAACAACCATGTTGCTAACTGAAAAACTGCAGTGATTCACTTGTGGCAAGAAAGGTTGTAAAATCAGGCACAACTCACTTAACAACTGTCTCACTTAGCAACATAAATTCTGGGCTCAACTGTGGCTGTAGGTCAAGGACTACCTATAGCTGCAGCCATCACAATGTCCGTCCATTGTGTGGTCACCGTCAATGAGTTTCCTTGCCAGCTTCCCCCAAGTACAGTCAATGGGGAAGCCAGTGGGAAGTCACAAATGGCCCTCACAGAAATCAGTGAACGACTGCAACCAGAACGGATGCAACTGCTATCGTTCAGTTGGAGCAATCCCAAGACATTGCTCTTTTCAACTGTACCACTTAACAATGGAGAGGTCGGTCCCGATGGCTGTCGCTAAGCAAGGACTACCAGTATTTACAAAGAAATTAAATGATATTCATGGCAGATGCGGCTGTATCTCCCCAGTCGTTTCTTCTTTCCTGTATCACCATTCACCCAATCCATTCACCATCTTTATCCTGCTTGTCACAATTTCCTTTGGAGGTGAAAAGTTCACACAAACCCCCTTAAATGCCACCCGTGACTCTGACCTTCGCAGATCAGCAAGATGTTGTTATAACTGAAGCCGATGGGGCATTCGCAGCGGAAACTGCCGATCTGGTTGATGCAGACGCCGTTGGTGCAAATGGCCGGAATCTCACTGCACTCGTCAATATCTGCATGGAAAGAGGGAGGGGTTGGATGAGGGCGGGGCCAGTTCGACAGAAGCCCCACCTTCTTTTCAAGGGGGCAGGATGTGTGTGACACAAGGCTGAGCATGAGCAAATGAGTGACCCGACAAATGCGCGCACGACAATAGCGCACCGACAAAACCGTGGCAAGAAAACCGCAATGTCATAAACGCACCCACAACAACGTGCCGACAAAACCGCGCAAAAAAGCGCGATTTAAGTTAAGATAAGGGTTAGGGTTAAGGTTAGGGTTAGGGTTATTATGTTGTTTTCGTTGTTTTTTGTCGGCGCGCTTTTGTCGAGCGCGCATTTGTCAGTGAACCGAGCAAAAGATACTCCACCCCCATTTAGCTGTGGGAACCATGGGATCAACTGAAGTGTGTAAAGAATTGTGTGGGATTCAAACATTCCCGGTGATGTATTTGTTGTTTTATTGCTTTCTTGTCAGGGAATTAATTGCGTTGCCGGTGTCCAAATAAAGTCAGAGATGCTGAAACAAACTCATAGTTTTATATAAATGAATATATTTTATATCAATATATGGAGCAAACTAGACAGTCTGGCAAACAGGAGCATCATGAGGTAAATCCCAGAGCACACAAGGCGCACAAAAGAAAAAGGCGGGGAAAAAGGGAAACTCCCCCTTTACTCCCAGAGCAACCAATCACAGTGCAGATTGCCTCATGCATGAGCAGACAATATAGCCAGGAACACAGGAACATCATGAGGTAAATCTAAACGGTATACATCACACAGAAAAGAAAAAGGCGGGAAAACAGGGAAACTCCCCCTGCACACCCACAGCAACCAATTATAGTGCAGATTGCCTCACACATTAGCCAGCCCCCTCCAACCAATCAACTACAGTTGTATGTTCTGCCTAACTGCGCAACCCCACTGCTCCAGCTACTATATTTAAATATGTTTACATTTCTGTCTTGTTTCAAGCTTCGAAGTGTATTCAGACTGGAGGGCGGGAGAGGGAATTGAAATGGGGACTATAAACATCAAGCAATCAAGCCTGAGAATCAAGGTTACATCAGCAAGTGTTTGCCAGACTTGCGAGACATCTTCTCACAACAACGTTGTGACGCTCAACTGGACAATGCAACCTGCACTAATAGGAGGGAGGGAGGATTCTATACTTTAATTATATTGAATTGCACGGGAATAAGTATAATCTTTATTGTCATTGTACTTAAATACAACAAAATTGGTTGTATACAGAAAGCCAGAGCTGGTTTTGCTTTCATTCTGTGCCGAAATGATGTACTCAACAAAGTTTTGCATTAAGAGATTGGATCATTCATCTTAAAAAGAAAATCTGAAGGAAAAAAAAATTAAAAGTACAAACAGAGTTTTTGTTTTTCTTATAAACTCTTCTTAGTTTAGTATTTAGGTTGGATTGAAGCACCGACACAAACATCAGCCTCCATGCAAAGATAGCAGTGATGGGCCACACGGAATTTGGGGTACACTCACCAATTGGTTTCCCTGTGTGGATGTCGATGATGAAGCCGGGCGCCTGGTTGCCGCACAGGATCTGGTATTCAGCTAGAAAAGAAAGACTTGGTCATGTTTCTCCAGAGGCATTTCCTGGAAGGACCTGAGGCAAAAATGATATCTGAAAAGCTCAAGAGGATCTTCAGCCCACGCAACATATGTGGACACAAAGGCAGAATCTTCTCCACCCCAAGGATACAACACTCAGACACACACTGAGCATAGTGGCCCGTGCAGGACAATGCAGTGAGCCCTGTACAGGTCTGGGCATTGGGGAAACAAAACGGTTCCACCACAAAACCGCGTTCGACTAAAGGGCGCTCAACGAAACCGCGTAGCTGACATCATCACAGCGCGACAACAGCGCCGAGAAAAAAGCACGCTGTAAACGCTAAACCTAAAATTAACCCCTAAACCTAAACCTAACCCCCCTAAACCTAATCCTAAACCTAATCCTAAACCTAACCCTAAACCTAACCCTTAACCTAACCCTAAACCTAACCCTAAACCTAACCTTAAACCTAACCCTAAACCTAACCCTAAACCTAACCCTTACCTTAACTTGAATCAGCTTGCTCTCAAAGCGCTATTTAAAGCGCCCTTCTTTCTCCGCGCTCGCTGTTGTCGCCCTGTTGATGACGTCAGTGACGCACTTTAATCGGGCGCACTTTAGTCGAGCGCGGTTTTGTCGTGCCACGAAACAAAACAACCACTTCATAAACCCACCGCATAACATAGGAGAACAAACCCACCAGAACTAGATTCAGCAATCCATCTGCATTCAAAAGACAAAGTCCACTTTTTTGAAGACAGCAAAGTCCAGATTGTGGACGAGAGGTCCACTGGTTTGAAAGAGGGGTCAAAGAGACCATCCATGTCAAAACTGAACTGCCCTCTCTCAACAGAGACAGAGGGATACAACATCATCTACCTCCGGTCTACAACACAGGAGTCCTTTCAGCAGTTCCAAGAAGGCTCCACCCCCATTTGCCCCACTCAGGTGACCCTGAGAACACAGGTAAACCTCCAGGTGGCCTCAACAACTTTCTAGAAGAATGCAAGGAATATAAATCCTTCCCCACAATCCAGCCAGAGCTGAAGAAGCTTCTTGGATGTGGAGCGAAACGCCTTCAAAGAAAAAAACAAGGAAGTCCAGTTGCCTCTTGAAAAAGCAGCCTTGATACCACCATAGCCTAGATGGCTGAGGATCTCCCTAGACATTGAGCAACTCAGGTGTAGATAGATGAGAATGTTCGTAGCTCGGGGTTGAACGATGGGGTCATTGGTGCTCTCTGAACTGGGCTGTTTTCTCGGCAACAGGGATCAGCCATCATGAAATCAGCCATCGACAAGCACATAGAGGTTGACAACATCTACATGCCCTTCAAGAGATATGGCCCAGGAGGAAACTAAAAGGACAAAACGCCTCCTTGCCAGCAATCAGCATGCAGATAAGTAGGGTTTAAAACCAGGATTAACATCAGAGTGACGATCCAGAAGCAAACAATACCCTAATCAAGTATCAACAGTTGAAAAGCGCAATCAAGGAATCATCGAAACCATGACAGGGCAGGCAACTAGAACAGAAACAGAGAGCAAACTCTACTCCCTTCTGGCACGGATAATGTCTTAAGGTTAGGATTAGGGTTGAAATTATGAGGACCAAAAGGTACTTACAATCCAGTTCCGAAGGTCTGAGATTCAGCCAGTTCGGACTGTTTCAAGCGAACCAGGTGCTGAGCCAAGGTGGCACAGTGGTTAAATGCAGCACTGCAGGCTACTGCTAGATCAGCAGGTCAGCGGTTCAAATCTCACCGGCTCAGGGTTGACTCAGCCTTCCATCCTTCCGAGGTGGGTAAAATGAGGACCCAGATTGTTGGGGGCAATATGCTGACTCTCTGTAAACCGCTTAGAGAGGCCTGATAGGCCTATGAAGCGGTATATAAGTCTACTGCTATTGCTATTGCTATTGCTATTTTGCATCTGGTTCGTCGAAACAGTTGTTCCGAGGACCGGCTGGCCCTGCCCACCCCTCCCCTCCCCGGAGTCTCCACGTGGCCTGTTCATCATGCCAGGTAAGTACCGGGCCTGCGCGATGGCTCTGGGAGGGCGAAAAATGGGCCTACCGCAAGTTCCGGAAGTCCGTAAACGGGCCCGTTTCCAGCTTACGGAAGGCCTCCGGAGCCTGGCGGGAGGATATTTTTGCCCTCCCAGAGGCTCAGGGAAAACCTCTGGACCCTTGGGAGGGCGAAAAATGGGTCTACCAGAAGTTCCGGAAGTTCGGAAACAGGCCCATTTTCTGGAGGGCCTCCACAACCCAGGAGAGGCTGTTTGCGATACTCATGAATCAATTAGGGCATTTTTTGGAAACCTGACACCCAGGTCATGTGACCACACTTTAGCAGTTCGTGCTGTTTTTTTTTTTTTAGGAAAAACTCCTCCCCGTGAGCAATGGGCTCACTTAACGAACAAAGTGTTTGCTTAACGACTGCGGATTCACTTGGCAGCCACGATGTCCGGCTTAAGGACGTCACAGAGGCGAAGGGGTAGTGGGCCCACTCACAGCTGGCCGGCGTGGGGCAGGGTTCGCAGGGCTTGTTCCAGGCCTTGCCAATGTTGTAAGAGCAGCAACACATCTTCTTGGTCATGTTGAAGGAGAGCTCGTTCTCACAGGTGTCGTTGTAGTTCCGGTAGCAGAGGCTCTTCCGCATGTCTGAAAGGAAGGCAGACGGGGGACGTCAGTGGGCGAAGAGGCCCCACCCACCGCCCCAAAGGCCACCGCCCCACCCGCCTCACTTTGGCAAAGCCCGTTTGGGAGGAGCTGAGACGTTTTAAGAAGTGCCCCCATTAAGACCTGCTAAGATCTCTGTCGGTCTCTATTTCTATTGCTATTTACTTATCATCTACTTACCTATTTCCTATCTGTCTGTGTAACTGTCTGTCAGTCTATCATCTATCTACATCTCTTTGTCTGTCTGTCTGTCTGATTTTTCTATTTATCTACCTATTTTCTACTTCTGGAGGGCCTCTCTCTCTCCATCTATTCTCTCTCTCTCTCTCTCCCTCTCATCTACAAATCATCTATCCAAATCATCTTTCCCTCTAATCTATCAGTTCTATCACCCTACCTACCTACCCACCTATCATTATCTATCCTTCTTCCTCCATCCATCCATCTATCCATCTATATTTTCCTCTCTCTTTTATCTATCACTCTATCACTATTATCTATCTATCTATCTATCTATCTATCTATCTATCTATCTATCTATCTATCTATCTATCTATCTATCCATCCATCCATTTATCCATCCATCCATCTTTTCCTCTCTCTTATCTATCACTATCACTATCTATCTATCTATCTATCTATCTATCTATCTATCTATCTATCTATCTATCTATCTATCTATCTATCCATCCATCCATCCATCCATTCATCCATCCATTCATCTTTTCCTCTCTCTTATCTATCACTATCACTATCTATCTATCTATCTATCTATCTATCTATCTATCTATCTATCTATCTATCTATCTATCTATCTATCATCTATCCATCCATCCATCCATCCATCCATCCATCCATCCATCCATCCACCCATCCATCCATATTTTCCTCTCTCTTTTATCTATCACTCTATCACTATCTATCACTATCACTATTATCTATCTGTCTGTCTGTCTGTCTGTCTATCTATCTATCTATCTATCTATCTATCTATCTATCTATCATCCATCCATCCATCCACCCACCCACCCACCCACCCACCCACCCACCCACCCACCCACTCATCCATGCAAACCCCTCTCTTTTTCTCCAGCTAAACTCTGGATTTGAACTATGGGCTGGGGGACAATAAAATCAGCATCTGAGATGTGATTGCCTTCATGCCCAACTCGGGGTCTTCCTGAAGCTCCTTGGGCTGACCACCACTGGAGGCGAGAACATGGATGGATGGATTCTGATCCCTTTGAGACCTTATTTAAAAAGTCTCTCAGTTTTGAAGAAAAGAAAAAGCCAAAACCACAATATTCTCCTCTTCTCTCTGTTTGACGTGGAACCTCCAGAGATAAGGGCAGTCTATCTTTTAATAGCTAGGTTAGTCCATGGGTCCCTCACCCTAGCTTTCCAGCTGAGTTGCCCGGAGGGCCGTCCAGCCCCTGTAGGAGACTGGGGCTGATTGCTCCCTCACCCCATTGGCCCCTCTCCTCCCTTTTCAGCCCACCCTGCAGGGCTGTTCGTACCCATACAGTTGTTCCCTCCATTGACTTGCATGTACTCCGGGGGGCACACACAGGTGTAGTTGCCGAGCGTGTTGTAACAGGTCCCCGGCCCGCAAATGCCGATGTGGGCAGAGCACTCATCGATGTCTGGAAGGGAAATATCAAAGCTTGTGAGAACGGGGGCCAAAAGAAGGTCAGTTGGTCAGCACTCCCAGGACAAGGGTGTGAAATCTGCAGACGGGGGGGGGGATCCCTGCTGGGAGGAAATGACCCCAGGAGACAGGAGGGAGACCCCCAGACAAACTATAACAGGGTGCAGATGGAAAGGAGGGTTTAGGAAGCGACTCAAAAGATACCCTCCCTAGTTTTCCAGATAGTAATCTGTTCTGACCCCCTCCTCCGTCCAGTAACGAAAGCCGAGACAAGCTTAACTGGAATGTACTTTAATAGCAAGACACCAAGACCTCGGTGGCTGAAAGCCAAGCAGAACAAACAGATAAGGCTTGGCAGCAATCCAGCCTGCCAAGCTCACAGTAATGTCCTCCGACATTCAATCCTGCGTTGACTTCTGCAAAGAGAGGCGTGTGCACAAGGAGTCTTTTTATAGTCTGGAGAGGAGCCTAATGACCACCAGCTGAGTACAATCACCTCCTGTAATTGCGTAATTGTTCCTGACGCCTAGTAGTTCTTCGATGGCGTGCATCCAGGAACAACTCACTACTGGCTTCTGGATCATTCTCCCTTGTCTCCTCCCCATTGGTTCAAGGCTCAAGTGCCTCCTGGTGGCCAACCAGCCTCTCTGCGCCCTGCTCAGAGTCGGAACCCTGTCCAGGGTCCTCCACATCCTCCAGAGCCGACTCAGAGGGCCCCTCGCTGTCGGAGTCTGGTGGCAGCTCCAACGGCACCTGCTGGGCCACAACAGTAAACAGGGGGCTGGGGGATTCTGGGAGATGAAGTCCATCCGTCTTAAAGGGATCACGGTTAGGAGACCCTATTCTAAGCGGATGGGTCGGGAGAGTCCGCGGGCTGCAATGGGTACATACGCCCCTTTCCCCACAGACTCACCTTCGCAAATACGGGTGTCCTCATTCAGGTAATAGCCCGGGGGACACTCACACTGGAAACTCCCAAAGGTGTTGACGCAATTGCCACCTTGGCAAAGGCCTGGCAGCTCCTGGCACTCGTCTATATCTGTCAGAGAGAGGAAAGGGAGATCAAGGATTTGACTTTTTTGAGGGGGGACGGACGGACAGTGGAGAATGGGTCTCTCTCTCTCTCTCTCTCTGTCCCCACAAATGGGATTGCAGAGAAAATTAGTGCGAAGACACAAATGGAGAACAGTATGTGTGTTCATCATTCTTTTTAATAATAAATAATAATCATTAATTAATTTAACAAATGCAGTCCACATATTTTTATTATTATATAGTTTATTCCTTAAACATGAAACTCAGTCAACGGAATTATTATTATTACCTCTTTTATTCATGAAACACAAAACTCAGACAACTGAACATTTAAAGGTGTGTCACAAATACCATTGACTGGTGTTAATGGTTGATACGGTTTGCTGCCAGAGTCCCGGGTATATCAATCAAGGACCTCCTTAAAATATACAATGTTCCGAGCAGCGGTTTTTTGCAGTTCCGCTGGTGTTATTGCAGGAAGCTACAATTTCAGGATGTAAAAATGTTTACATAATTTTTTTGTAAAATTCTTGGACGTGGTACCAAGTGCCCTGATGACAATGGGTAACACGGTTACATGTTTCATCCATAATCGGGTAGTTTCGATGGCCAGGTCGCAGTCTTTCATGATTTTTCTTCGATTCTGGCATTTCCAGGAACAGCGATATCAATAAATTGTGTACGCTTCGGCCCTCTACAACTGTGATATCTGGCGTGTTGTGCTCCAAATGACGATCCGTTTGTATTCGAAAGTCCCACGAGATCTTCACCTTCTCATTTTTGGTAACTTTTTCCACTTTGTGCTCCCATGACTTTTTGGATACAGTTAAGTCGTACTTTTTACATAATGACCAGTGGATTAATTTAGCAACTCGGTCGGGTCTAGCTTTGTAATCAGTTTGTGCGATTTTGCTGCATTCACACATTAAATGTGAAACAGATTTGACTTTGTTATTGCAAAGTTGGCAATTTGGGTAGTCAGTGGATTTTTGTATCTTCGCTTTCATGGCCTTAGTTTGTCGTGATTGTTCTTGAGCAGCCAGGATTAAACCTTCCGTTTCTTTCCTGATGGTTCCCATCTTAAGCCATGTCCACGTCAAGTTGTCATCACATTTTCCTTCAATGTTTTTCAAGTGCTGTCCATGCAAAGCTTTGGTTTTCCATCTATTTAATCTGTCGTCCAGCTGCTTTTCCTTGTATTCTGTCTTTGTTTCTGTTGTTTTTATGCTGTTCTCCGTTTTCACAGTCTGCAGCAATTTTCCTGTACTTTGGTTCACAGAATCATTCAAACTTCATTTTTCTTCTACAGTTTGATGGATTTGCAATAGCCCCCTGCCCCCTATTTTTCTTGGCAGGTGCAACCCGACAATACCACTTCGTGGATGTAAAGCGTGGTACATATTCAAAAGTTTGCACGTTTTCCTGTCCAAGTTTTCCAGTTCAGCCAAAATCCAGTTGATGATACCAACTGAGTAGCATATCACTGGAACTGCCCATGTATTAATGGCTTTAATTATGTTTCCAGCATTCAGCTTTAATATTTTGCGGACCTTCCTGATGTATTCCTTTTGCATTGATTCTTTGACTTTTCCATTCAATATGTTATCTGCTTCCAATATGCCTAGGTACTTGTAACCATCATTCTTTGCTAATGCTTTCACTATATTTCCATTTCCCAGTTCTATTCCTTCTGTTCTTTCCATTTTTCCTCGCCGTATGGATAATATAGCATGGTGTTTCTCAACCTTGGCAACTTGAAGATGTGTGGACTTCAACTCCCAGAATTCCCCAGCCAGCAAAGCTGGCTGGGGAATTCTGGGAGTTGAAGTCCACACATCTTCAAGTTGCCAAGGTTGAGAAACGCTGATATAGCACATTTTTCAAGTCCAAAGTTCATTTTGATGTCACTGCTGAACAGTTCAACTGTGTTGAGTATTGATTTAAGTTCAGTGGGGCTTTTCGCATACATTTTTAAGTCATTCGTGTATAGTAGATGGTTTATCTTGCCAAATGGCTTGAGATTTGGTATCCCAGTTTTGTGTTTCGTAGGATTATTGTCAGTGGAATTAATGTGACGTTGAACAGTAGTGGTGAAAGTGAGTCCCCCTGGATGATTCCTTGTCTGATGTTGACTTCATCAAGGTTCTCCCCGTTCGCTGTTAAAACTGTTTTCCATTTTTGCATATTTGCTTTCAAAAATGTACAGACATTTTTGCTGATTCCAAAGTTTTCCAAAGATTTAAGCTCAGTGGGTTTTTTTTGCATACATTTCTAAGACATCCATATATAGTAGATGGTTTAGCTTGCCATGTTGGCTTGAGATTTGGTATCATCATCATCATCATCATTAATCACACAGTCAGCCAGATGTTCAGACCGGGCTGAGCATTTTTGTCTGCTGATTGAGTTATCAGCAAGAACCTGAGATAGGGAAATCTGGATGTTTGAAGGTGTTACAGATTATTATTATTATCTCTTTTATTCATTAAACTTGAAACTCAGTCAATTGAACATTTAAAAATGCGTCACAAATACCATTGACTGGTGGTGATTGTTGATACGGGCTTCTGCCAGCGTCCTAGGTATCAACCAAGTTCCTTCTTAAAATATATTTTTTAGTTTTTAGTTTTTTTGCAATTTCACAGGTGTTTTTTGCAGGAAGCTGCAATTTGTTTCGTAAAATTCTTGGACATGGTACCAAGTGCCCCGATATTTTAGCACGCTTTTATTGTGATAGGCAGTCCTCGATATACAAGTTCATTGAGTGACCGTTCAAAGTTACAACGGCCCTGAAAAACCCAACTTATGTCCATTTTTCACACTTACGACTGTTGTAGCACCCCCATGGTCACTTGGGAACTGACTCAAATTTATGGCGGTCACGCCACCCCCTTTTCCAACCTTCTGATGAGCAAAGTCAACGGGGGAAGCTGGGTTCGCTTAACGGCCGCGTGGCTAGCTTAATGAGTGCAGCGATCCACTTAACAACCATGGCAGGAAAGGTCGTAAAATGAGGCAAAACTAGCTTAGCCACGGAAATTTGGTGGTTGTACGTCGAGGACTGCCCTACACGCACGTTTCATTTTTGTAATGATTGTATGCTTCTTTAGATTATATTATTATTTCTCTATATTATATGATTTTTTTTTAACGTGTAGGAAGTTAGCAGCCACCCCTCCCTCTCCTAGAAAAATGAAATATTTTAGGAAATATTAAAAAGGCAGAATATTCTACCTCCCTGGAGGAGAAAAGGAGAAACATGCTCTTGGAAGCAGCCCCCCACCCTTGCTAATAGTCCCGGAAAGGCTGGTGCCAACCTACTTACCAAACCAAAAGGCATGATAGGATTAGCCATCTGCCCATCTACCCACAGAACTCACCACGTGGCACCTGGGGAGGTTACATCACCCAGCAAGATTCAACCAAGCTTGGGATTCAGGACAGCCTACAAAAGTCACCCCTGTATGGCCCCATGAGAGTCTGACAACCAATCCGATTACATTTCTTACACAGGAACAGGAAGCTCCAAGGCAGGGCTTAGGAGAGGGTGTAAATCTCTCTCTCTCTCTCTCTCTCTCTCTCTCTCTCTCTCTCTCTCTCGCTCTCTCTCTCTCTCTCTCCCTCCCTCTCCCTCTCTCTCTCCCTCTCTCTCTCTCTCTCTCTCTCCCATGTGCTCGGGTTTTTTTGCCCAGGACCAAGAAAAACCCATGTTTTTCACCATTAAACCATCTTTCCAAACAGCCTTCATGTTTCCAGAGTCTTTTTTCCCTCTTGGAGCTGAACCGAGATGGACATTCCTTCCGGCAAGCGTTAAGACACGCAGTTCCCGACCTACGCATCAATGCACATAAGTGGACTCTTGTTATTTTGAAAACGAAATGAATGTATCCAGAACAAAGTTTCTCTTTTGTTCAGGGTGAGGTGCAGTGGTGGGATTTAAATTTTTCTACTACCGGTTCTGTGGGTGTGGCTTTGTGGGGCGTGGCCTTGTGGGGGGTGACAGTGGAAGGATACAACAAAATCCCCATTCCCTCCCCACCCATCAGGAGTGGGTTTCCGCCGACATTACTGCCGGTTCGCTCATGCGCACCGGTATCGCGCACGCATTCGCAGTTCAGTGGAAATTGTTCTGTGCATGCACAAAACTAAAAAAAAGATGGCGGCAGCAGCGGCGGCAACCGGGAAACCATTTGGGGGCGCGGCCAGCCTGGGTCGCTGCCAGTTCTGCAATCCAGACTGGCATAGCGCTACCAATTCAACTGAACCAGGCCGAACCGGTATGGGGTGGCGGAATGTACACCCCGTACAAAATCAAGGGAGGCATTTTCTGACTTTCTGGCAGGCGGAGGCCCAAATGTTCGCCTTTCTCTGCGGCTTCCTTGGGGCTGCCCCAGATTCTCATTATCTGAAACCTTCTGGGCAAAATGTTTCAGCTTTTGTTTTCTGGAGAGTAGCTATAAGAAATAGCATCAGAATTGCAGGATGTGCTCCAAGCCTCCATCCCAAATGGCCTCAACATTGCAAAACAACCGACTAATTAATTTGAATTGCAGCCGAGATCCGAAAAGCTGCCAACTCCTGATTAAAGGATCAACCCCGCCGATCAATCCAATGGAATATTTTGCTTTATTCTGCAGCCAAAATGGATGCTTTCTCCCCCGCCCCCAACTCTCTTCATGCCTCTTCTTCCCACAGTTCATCATCCCGATAAAAACGACGCCCTCTGAATGTTCTTTTTAAAGCGGGGGAATGTTCCCCAGGGCTGCCATTACTAACATGGTGTGTTTTCAATTTGCAAGGGTTTTGGCATCCACAGAGGCTCTGAATTTCAGAGGGTCTGTAACGTTCAGGTGGGCTCAAGAAATCCTTTTCAGCCCGCCTCCCCCCCTCCTCCCACTGCCCAAGTGATCTACCGACTTACCTTCCAAAATGACTGTGATGGGGTTCGGCCGGAAGCCTTCTCCGCCCGGACAAAGGGTCTTGTATTCGGCTGTAGGGTGAGAGAAGTGCATTCCAGATGGAGTTTAGGCTTTGGGGTGGATGGGGGGGTATCGTAATTTCAACCTTGGTGGTCCCTTTAAGACAGGTGGACTACGACTCCCAGAATCCCCCAGTCAGCCATGCTACCTTGGATGAGAGAAGTCCATTGGCCTCTTGGAAAAAAGCACCTTTGGGTTGGGAAGAGACTAAACACTCCATTGTGCAGTGACAGCTAACCTTTTTTTTTGCGTTGTGTGCCGAAAGCACCTGCGCACATAATGCGCATGACCCTCCCCATGTGCCCTGTCCCCCACGCATGTGCACTCAATTCCCCTGCATGCGCCCCACCCCCAGCCATTTTTGAGTTCCAGCTTGGTGCAGGAGGCTTTAAAGGCCCATAATGGGGCACGGAGGTGCTGTGCGAGGCCCCCAAATGCAATGAGAAACACCCCCCCCTCTGTGCATGAGAAACCCCTCTGCACATGCGCAGCAGAGACCCAAAAACCAGCTGGCCAGTGGGGGGGGAGGCACATGTGCACATAGACAGTGGAGTTGGGCCGCAGCGATGGATGGTGTGCCTGCAGAAAGGTGCCATAAGTTCGACATCTTTCGGGATAGGGTTTCCTGCTTGAGCAGGTGGTGGGACTAGAAGACCTCCGAGGTCCCTTTCCAAATCTGCTATTCCCATGATGGCGAACCAATGGCACCCCTGAAGCCTCTGGAGGGCGAAAAACAGCTCAATGGGCAAACCAGAAGTCCAAATACGGGCCATTTCTGGCCTTTGGAGCCCCCCCCCCCGAGGGGGAGGCCATTTTTGCCCCTCCCCCAGGCTTCTAGAAAGCCTCTGGAGCCTGGGGAGGGCGAAAAACGAGTCCACCATGCCACTATGTGCCAAGAGCAGGGGGAAGTGCAGGGGGGAGCGTGCGCATGAATGGGGGGGGCAGGTGCATAGAATTATGGGTGGAGGCACACACATGCACACGCCCCCCCCCCCCGCTTTGACGTTTTAAAGGGTGACTTTTGTGGCGTCGCTACTTTAATGCCCGCAAACCTCCCGCAGGAAATCAACCGCGCAAATCCATCGGTCCAGCGATGCAGCCGTGGCACAGCTGGCACCACAACTCACTGGTGTTGGCAGCCGGGCAGAGCTCGCAGGGATTCCCCCAGGCCCGGCCCAGGGAGCAGCAGCAGGAAGCCCGGGTCACGCCCACGCCGATTTCCGCACTGCACGAGATCCCGCCGTCGCCACGGTCTTGCGTGTCCAGGAAACAGTTCCCCACTCGGGTGTCTGGGCGGGAAGGAGGGAGGGAGGGAGGGAGACAGAAGGAGAGTGAAGGAAAACTGCAGGAGGCGGAGGAAGAGGACTTACTTGGGATAACTTTATTGTGGCTTTGAATGTACACTCATCGGCCTACGTTAAAATGAAATTTTAACTAATTTTAACGCTAGTCGTTACTTTTAAAGCCCTACATGGTTTAGGACTTGGCTACCTGAGAGACTGCCTCCTGCCACTTACCTCCCAATGACCAACAAGATCGTACAGGTTGGGCCTCCTCCAGGTGCCGTCGACCGGACAATGCCGTCTGGCGGCCCCCCGGGGGAGGGCCTTCTCTGTAAGTGCGCCGGTCCTGTGGAGCGATCTACCCGTAGAGATCCGGACCCTTCCCACTCTCCCGGCCTTCGGTAAAGCCACCAAGAGCTGGCTGTTCCGGCAGGCCTGGGGCTGTTGATCAATATCCTGCCCCACTCAGACAGAATGGATGGTGTGTAATTTTAATAATTGTATCTTTTATCTTAAATTTTTAAATGCTTTTTTATCTACCTGTAAGCCGCCCAGAGTCCCAAGGGAGTGGGCGGCATACAAATTTTATGAAATTGAAAATTTTGTTGCATACAGCTCTCCAAGGGTCAGCCCCCTCCGATAGACACCACATAAACACCACAAAACAAATAAACGCATAAATGCAAAAGTTATGCATATACCCACCAGGGGTGGGCTCCTACCAGTTCAGACCGGTTTGGCCAAGTAGGTAAGAACTTGGCCATCCTCTCCCCTGAACTGGTTCTATCGGCAGTGCTGAAGGCGCCGCCATCTTGTTTTTTGTTTCCGCCCATGTGCAGAAGCTATTTTTTCACTACCAGAATGCGAAGCGCACCCCTGAGTAAAAGAATCCAGAACCCACCCCTGATAGCCACATATATTATATGACACAGGAACCACAGTCTGGTTCAGATGTCTACAGCTACATGGTAAGAAAAATGAATTTTGCGAGTTTACCAAACGGATAGTGTAGGGAACAAAGTTGTTACATAATCTAATAATCCTGCTAGAAATACTTTGCAACCTCCTCCCAGAAGGGAGCAATAGAAACAGACCCTGGAGTAAGTGTGTGGGGTCTCTAACGATGCTTCCAGCTCTAAGCACACAGCGCTTATAAGCAGTATCCTGAATGACATGAATCCAGCTTCCTATGATCTTCTCCACTGTCCTCACCACTCTCTGTAGGGACTTTCTATCTGAGGCCCCGCTGCCACCGAACCAAACAGGGATGCGATTTGTTAAAACGCTCTTGATCGTGGTTCTGTGAAAAGTGGCCAGGACAAGAAGGAGAAAGCTGGGCCCTGCTCATCCGATGCAGGAAATGCAGGCGCTAGTTTGCGCGCTTCATTAAGGGATGACGTGTGGAGAGCCCAGTTCAGATTGTTAGTTAGATGACATTCAGGGGACTTTAGGTCCAAGGATGCATACAAGAGGCAGTTGTGTATCCAACACATGTCATAGGGGTGGGGTGGGAATTCTTTCTGGGATAGATCAGCCGAGGTGGCGCAGTGGTTAGGGTGCAGTACTGCAGGCCACTTCAGCTGACTGCTATCTGCAGTTCGGCGGTTCAAATCTCACCGGCTCAGGGTTGACTCAGCCTTCCATCCTTCTGAGGTGGGTGAAATGAGGACCCAGACTGTGGGGGCGATATGCTGACTCTGTAAACCGCTTAGAGAGGGCTGAAAGCCCTATGAAGCGGTATATAAGTCTAACTGCTATTGCTATTGCTATGTTTTTCCCCAATGCAACAGCCGTCATGTCATCTGTTAGCCGAGTGTTTCTCAACCTTAACCATTTTAAGGTGGCAGACTTCAACTCCCAGAATTCCCTAGACAGACAGAATTCTGGGACTTGAAGTCCATGCATCTTAAAGTTACCCATCCTATACAAGGATGACCGACACACTGATTGACAGACTTCTCTCTTCTCCTTGAATGGAAAGAATTATATGGCATATACAGATAGTCCTTGATTTTCGACTGTAACTGAACCCAAATTTTCAGTTTGTTAAGTGAGTTTTACCCCATTTTACGACTTTTCTTTGCCACAGTTGCTAAGTGAATCACTGCAGTTAGTAAATTAATCACACTGGTTAAGTGAAACTGGTTTCTCCACAGATTTTGCTTGTAGCCATAACAACATTCTTTCTAGAAAGCCAAGGTCATCCTTTGTCTCTGCACCTCTGCACCTGACCGGAACTGGATGGGTGGAAGATGGAAGATTGGACCATGGGATGGACTGGTGGGTGGGGGGTGGGGGAAAGATCTTGAACTTTCAGCTGGGTGGGGAAAACCGGGAAGCTTTCAGATTCGGGTTTTTCCCAGATGTGCCAACGTGGCTCTCTTCATAAATTGGGACTTTGAGAATCCTTTGCAATAGCCCTTAGACTTATATACCGCTTCCCAGTGCTTTCCAGCCCTCTCTAAGCGGCTTACAGAGTCAGCCTATTGACCCCAACAATTTGGGTCCTCTTTTTACTGACCTTAGAAGGACAGAAGGCTGAGGCAACCTTGAGCCTGGTGAGGTTTGAACTGCCAAATTTTAGGCATCCGGCAGTCAGCAGAAGTCGCCTGCAGTACTGGACTCTAACTACTGCGCCACTGTGGCTCATATAAGTTTATGGAATAAAATAATGATATGGACGGCACCGCGTGGTGGAGCTGCCTATGGACACCGCCCGGAGACCCCCGTGGGGCTCCTCCTTACCCACACACCCCACTCCGGTGGGGTTCAACTCGAAGTCCTGAGGGCAGTTGCAGAGGTAGCTGCCTGGCGTGTTGACGCAAAGGCCGTTGATGCAGTTCACGGGATCGGCACACTCGTTGATGTCTGTCGGAGAGAGGCAGGGAAAGGATTGAAAGCCTGCCTGGGAACGGCTGATATGGGGTCACGTCCTTGGCAACTGCGGGCACTGGGAATGCTGCCGTGGCAATCCCCTTGGTCTGTGTTTGCAAGAGAGGAATGGGCAGGGAGGAAGACCCTCAACAAAGGCAGGGACGTCTGGGGGAAGGAGGGAGGGGAGGAATTTTCAGAATAGAATAGACCGGACTGGACCAGAACAGAACATAGGAATGGAATGGAATAGAATAAAAGAATAAGATTGAATGGAATGGAAGACAATAGAATGGAATAGAATGGAATGGAATATAGAATATGGAGGATAGAATAGAATAGAATTGAATGGAAGACAATGGAATGGAATGTAAGATAATAGAATGAAGAGAACAGAACAGAACAGAGGAATAGAATGGAATGGAATAGAATAAAAGAATAAGATTGAATGGAATGGAAGACAATAGAATGGAATAGAATGGAATGGAATATAGAATATGGAGAATAGAATAGAATTGAATGGAAGACAATGGAATGGAGTGTAAGATAATAGAATGAAGAGAACAGAACAGAACAGAGGAATAGAATGGAATGGAATGGAATAGAATAGAATAAAAGAATAAGATTGAATGGAATGGAAGACAATAGAATGGAATGGAATATAGAATATGGAGAATAGAATAGAATTGAATGGAAGACAATGGAATGGAATGTAAGAATAGAATGGAATAGAAGAAAAGAGAAAAGAAGAGAACATAGGAATGGAATGGAATAGAATAGGAGAATAAGATTGAATGGAATAGAATAGAATATAGAGAGAATAGAATAGAATAGATTGAATAGAAGAATAGATTGTATGGAATGGAAGACAATAGAATGGAATGGAATATAGAATATAGAGAATAGAATAGAATAGAATGGAAGAAATGGAATGGAATGTAAGAGAATGGAAGAGAAGAGAAGAGAACATAACATAGGAATGGAATGGAATAGAAGACTAGATTGAATGGAATGGAAGACAATAAAATGGAATAGAAGAGAAGAGATAAAGAGAGCTACTACCTGTAGTGGGGATGGCTCCTTCCAGCTCACCTGTGCAGTTGCCGCCACTCCTGTCCAACTCATATCCATCGTCACAGGCGCAGCGGAACATTCCGGGCAGATTCTGGCAGGTGCCAAAGACGCAGATATTTTGGAAGGTGCATTCATCAATATCTGAGAGGAAAGAGGGCGGATTTTGGTGGCTTAAAACCTCAACAAATTCCCATCCAATCTCTCCTTGAAAGCCTCCCGGGATGAAGCTCCCACCACTTCCGAAGGCAACTTCATTTCCATGGGTTGATGGCTCTCACGCTCAGAAAGTTCTCCCTTATTTCCAGGTTGAATCTCTCCCTCCATTATTCCTTCGGGTGTCTTGGAGAATAGATTGACCCCCCCCCTTCCTCTCTGTGGCAGCCCCTCAAATATTGGGAGACTGGCATCCTGCCTCCCCTGGTCCTTCTCTTCCCTAGACTAGATCAGACCCACGTCTCATTCCCAGGCCCACCAACAGCCTGGCTCAACTTTTGAGAAGTTTAAAAGCATAAGAGAGCTGGAAGGGACCTTGGAGGTCTTCTAGTCCAACCCCCTGCTTAGGCAGGAAACCACATATCATTTGGGACAAACGGTTGTCTGGTCTCTTTCTTAAAAATCTCCAGTGACCTCTGCGGATAACTCGTTCTCCTGACTAATTGTCCTCACGGTTAGGAAGTTTCCGCTTAGTTCTAAGGTGTTTCTCTCCTTGATTAGTTTCCATCCGTTGCTTCTCGTCCTGCCTTCGGGGGCTTTGGAGAAGAGGTTGACCCCCCCCCTCTTCTTTGTGGGAGCACCTCAACTATTGGAAGGCTGCTGTCAGCCTGTCAGAGCTGCCTTCCTTGGGGGGAAGGAAGCGAAACCAAATGCAACCTCTGTTGTTGTCCAGAGACATCCCACGGCCACGGAGGTCTATCTCCATCTGTCGGACCTTTGCAGGGACATCTTCCTTGAATATGACTGGACAACGGGGGAGATAACAGGGCGAGTGGAGCGGGAAAGGGAAAGTTAACTAGGGAATCCCCCAAAAATGCTTTTCCCAAGAGGCAACGGGACTTTCTGGTTTTCTTGGAAGACGTTTCGTTTCTCCTCCAGGAAGCGTCTTCAGTTCTGACCGTCTCCTAGAGCAGTGTTTCTCAACCGTGGCCACTTGAAGATGTCCGGACTTCAACTCCCAGAATTCCCCAGCCAGCATTCGCGTATAAACAATTCAGTGTCTAGGACAGTGTTTCTCAACCGTGGCAACTTGAAGATATCTGGACTTCAACTCCCAGAATTCCCCAGCCAGCATTCGCTGGCTGGGGAATTCTGGGAGTTGAAGTCCGGACATCTTCTAGTTGCCAAGGTTGAGAAACACTGTCCTAGAGCTGAAGAAGCTTCTTGGATGAGAGGCGAAACCTCTTCAGAGAAAAAAAAAAACCCAAAAGAAGTCCGGCTGCCTCTGGGAAAAACACCGTTGGGACAAGCGTCACCTGGATGACCGAGAATCTTCGTAGGCATTTAACCGGGAATCTCCGCGGGAACATTCGGAGTTCTGGCTTTGCTGCATTGTAACCGCCTGTCTTTTAGCGAGAAGATTTTAGCGGAATTTCTTTGCGAAAGGACCGAGTTGAGCCCAGTCTGGCATCATCATCTTCCTTTTCACGAACACCCAATCCCCGCGACCCTTCCTCTTATCCAGTTCCCGAATCAGCTCACCTTGGCAAGCCTTGCTGTCGTCGGTGGGGTTGAATCCCATTTCGCACTCGCAGCGGTAGCCCCCGGGGGCGTTGAGGCACTGCCCGTTCTCACAAAGGTTGACGTTGTCGGCACACTCGTCCACATCTGGGGGGGAAAAACGTGGTATGGCCAGGCCTTCCTCTCTCGGCCAACAACCACACCCACAATACTCTGCCGAGACCCTTCGGGATCCGTGGCACGACAAAACCGCGCTCGACTAAAGAGCGCCCGATTAAACCGCGTCGCTGACGTCATCAGCAGGGCGACAACAGCGAGCGCGGAGAAAGAAGGGCGCTTTAAATAGCGCTTTGAAAGCAAGCCGATTCAAGTTAAGGTAAGGGTTAGGTTTAGGGTTAGGTTTAGGGTTAGGGTTAGGTTTAGGATTAGGTTAAGGGTTAGGGTTAGGGTTAGGATTAGGGTTAGGGTTAGGTTTAGGGTTAGGGTTAGGGTTAGGATTAGGTTTAGGGTTAGGGTTAGGTTTAGGATTAGGTTAAGGGTTAGGGTTAGGTTTAGGATTAGGTTTAGGGTTAGGTTTAGGATTAGGTTAAGGGTTAGGGTTAGGTTTAGGATTAGGTTTAGGGTTAGGTTTAGGGTTAGGGTTAGGTTTAGGGTTAGGTTTAGGTTTAGGGTTAGGTTTAGGATTAGGTTAAGGGTTAGGGTT